>NW_026731674.1:1177500-1438504 GCF_028476545.2 Physella acuta | reverse complement strand
CATCATACTTTCATTTCTATACAGTCATACATCATACTTTCATTTCTATACAGTCATACATCATACTTTCATTTCTATACAGTCATACATCATACTTTCATTTCTATACAGTCATACATCATACTTTCATTTCTATACAGTCATACATCATACTTTCATTTCTATACAGTCATACATCATACTTTCATTTCTATACAGTCATACATCATACTTTCATTTCTATACAGTCATACATCATACTTTCATTTCTATACAGTCATACATCATACTTTCATTTCTATACAGTCATACATCATACTTTCATTTCTATACAGTCATACATCATACTTTCATTTCTATACAGTCATACATCATACTTTCATTTCTATACAGTCATACATCATACTTTCATTTCTATACAGTCATACATCATACTTTCATTTCTATACAGTCATACATCATACTTTCATTTCTATACAGTCATACATCATACTTTCATTTCTATACAGTCATACATCATACTTTCATTTCTATACAGTCATACATCATACTTTCATTTCTATACAGTCATACATCATACTTTCATTTCTATACAGTCATACATCATACTTTCATTTCTATACAGTCATACCATCATACTTTCATTTCTATACAGTCATACATCATACTTTCATTTCTATACAGTCATACATCATACTTTCATTTCTATACAGTCATACATCATACTTTCATTTCTATACAGTCATACATCATACTTTCATTTCTATACAGTCATACATCATACTTTCATTTCTATACAGTCATACATCATACTTTCATTTCTATACAGTCATACATCATACTTTCATTTCTATACAGTCATACATCATACTTTCATTTCTATACAGTCATACATCATACTTTCATTTCTATACAGTCATACATCATACTTTCATTTCTATACAGTCATACATCATACTTTCATTTCTATACAGTCATACATCATACTTTCATTTCTATACAGTCATACATCATACTTTCATTTCTATACAGTCATACATCATACTTTCATTTCTATACAGTCATACATCATACTTTCATTTCTATACAGTCATACATCATACTTTCATTTCTATACAGTCATACATCATACTTTCATTTCTATACAGTCATACATCATACTTTCATTTCTATACAGTCATACATCATACTTTCATTTCTATACAGTCATACATCATACTTTCATTTCTATACAGTCATACATCATACTTTCATTTCTATACAGTCATACATCATACTTTCATTTCTATACAGTCATACATCATACTTTCATTTCTATACAGTCATACATCATACTTTCATTTCTATACAGTCATACATCATACTTTCATTTCTATACAGTCATACATCATACTTTCATTTCTATACAGTCATACATCATACTTTCATTTCTATACAGTCATACATCATACTTTCATTTCTATACAGTCATACATCATACTTTCATTTCTATACAGTCATACATCATACTTTCATTTCTATACAGTCATACATCATACTTTCATTTCTATACAGTCATACATCATACTTTCATTTCTATACAGTCATACATCATACTTTCATTTCTATACAGTCATACATCATACTTTCATTTCTATACAGTCATACATCATACTTTCATTTCTATACAGTCATACATCATACTTTCATTTCTATACAGTCATACATCATACTTTCATTTCTATACAGTCATACATCATACTTTCATTTCTATACAGTCATACATCATACTTTCATTTCTATACAGTCATACATCATACTTTCATTTCTATACAGTCATACATCATACTTTCATTTCTATACAGTCATACATCATACTTTCATTTCTATACAGTCATACATCATACTTTCATTTCTATACAGTCATACATCATACTTTCATTTCTATACAGTCATACATCATACTTTCATTTCTATACAGTCATACATCATACTTTCATTTCTATACAGTCATACATCATACTTTCATTTCTATACAGTCATACATCATACTTTCATTTCTATACAGTCATACATCATACTTTCATTTCTATACAGTCATACATCATACTTTCATTTCTATACAGTCATACATCATACTTTCATTTCTATACAGTCATACATCATACTTTCATTTCTATACAGTCATACATCATACTTTCATTTCTATACAGTCATACATCATACTTTCATTTCTATACAGTCATACATCATACTTTCATTTCTATACAGTCATACATCATACTTTCATTTCTATACAGTCATACATCATACTTTCATTTCTATACAGTCATACATCATACTTTCATTTCTATACAGTCATACATCATACTTTCATTTCTATACAGTCATACATCATACTTTCATTTCTATACAGTCATACATCATACTTTCATTTCTATACAGTCATACATCATACTTTCATTTCTATACAGTCATACATCATACTTTCATTTCTATACAGTCATACATCATACTTTCATTTCTATACAGTCATACATCATACTTTCATTTCTATACAGTCATACATCATACTTTCATTTCTATACAGTCATACATCATACTTTCATTTCTATACAGTCATACATCATACTTTCATTTCTATACAGTCATACATCATACTTTCATTTCTATACAGTCATACATCATACTTTCATTTCTATACAGTCATACATCATACTTTCATTTCTATACAGTCATACATCATACTTTCATTTCTATACAGTCATACATCATACTTTCATTTCTATACAGTCATACATCATACTTTCATTTCTATACAGTCATACATCATACTTTCATTTCTATACAGTCATACATCATACTTTCATTTCTATACAGTCATACATCATACTTTCATTTCTATACAGTCATACATCATACTTTCATTTCTATACAGTCATACATCATACTTTCATTTCTATACAGTCATACATCATACTTTCATTTCTATACAGTCATACATCATACTTTCATTTCTATACAGTCATACATCATACTTTCATTTCTATACAGTCATACATCATACTTTCATTTCTATACAGTCATACATCATACTTTCATTTCTATACAGTCATACATCATACTTTCATTTCTATACAGTCATACATCATACTTTCATTTCTATACAGTCATACATCATACTTTCATTTCTATACAGTCATACATCATACTTTCATTTCTATACAGTCATACATCATACTTTCATTTCTATACAGTCATACATCATACTTTCATTTCTATACAGTCATACATCATACTTTCATTTCTATACAGTCATACATCATACTTTCATTTCTATACAGTCATACATCATACTTTCATTTCTATACAGTCATACATCATACTTTCATTTCTATACAGTCATACATCATACTTTCATTTCTATACAGTCATACATCATACTTTCATTTCTATACAGTCATACATCATACTTTCATTTCTATACAGTCATACATCATACTTTCATTTCTATACAGTCATACATCATACTTTCATTTCTATACAGTCATACATCATACTTTCATTTCTATACAGTCATACATCATACTTTCATTTCTATACAGTCATACATCATACTTTCATTTCTATACAGTCATACATCATACTTTCATTTCTATACAGTCATACATCATACTTTCATTTCTATACAGTCATACATCATACTTTCATTTCTATACAGTCATACATCATACTTTCATTTCTATACAGTCATACATCATACTTTCATTTCTATACAGTCATACATCATACTTTCATTTCTATACAGTCATACATCATACTTTCATTTCTATACAGTCATACATCATACTTTCATTTCTATACAGTCATACATCATACTTTCATTTCTATACAGTCATACATCATACTTTCATTTCTATACAGTCATACATCATACTTTCATTTCTATACAGTCATACATCATACTTTCATTTCTATACAGTCATACATCATACTTTCATTTCTATACAGTCATACATCATACTTTCATTTCTATACAGTCATACATCATACTTTCATTTCTATACAGTCATACATCATACTTTCATTTCTATACAGTCATACATCATACTTTCATTTCTATACAGTCATACATCATACTTTCATTTCTATACAGTCATACATCATACTTTCATTTCTATACAGTCATACATCATACTTTCATTTCTATACAGTCATACATCATACTTTCATTTCTATACAGTCATACATCATACTTTCATTTCTATACAGTCATACATCATACTTTCATTTCTATACAGTCATACATCATACTTTCATTTCTATACAGTCATACATCATACTTTCATTTCTATACAGTCATACATCATACTTTCATTTCTATACAGTCATACATCATACTTTCATTTCTATACAGTCATACATCATACTTTCATTTCTATACAGTCATACATCATACTTTCATTTCTATACAGTCATACATCATACTTTCATTTCTATACAGTCATACATCATACTTTCATTTCTATACAGTCATACATCATACTTTCATTTCTATACAGTCATACATCATACTTTCATTTCTATACAGTCATACATCATACTTTCATTTCTATACAGTCATACATCATACTTTCATTTCTATACAGTCATACATCATACTTTCATTTCTATACAGTCATACATCATACTTTCATTTCTATACAGTCATACATCATACTTTCATTTCTATACAGTCATACATCATACTTTCATTTCTATACAGTCATACATCATACTTTCATTTCTATACAGTCATACATCATACTTTCATTTCTATACAGTCATACATCATACTTTCATTTCTATACAGTCATACATCATACTTTCATTTCTATACAGTCATACATCATACTTTCATTTCTATACAGTCATACATCATACTTTCATTTCTATACAGTCATACATCATACTTTCATTTCTATACAGTCATACATCATACTTTCATTTCTATACAGTCATACATCATACTTTCATTTCTATACAGTCATACATCATACTTTCATTTCTATACAGTCATACATCATACTTTCATTTCTATACAGTCATACATCATACTTTCATTTCTATACAGTCATACATCATACTTTCATTTCTATACAGTCATACATCATACTTTCATTTCTATACAGTCATACATCATACTTTCATTTCTATACAGTCATACATCATACTTTCATTTCTATACAGTCATACATCATACTTTCATTTCTATACAGTCATACATCATACTTTCATTTCTATACAGTCATACATCATACTTTCATTTCTATACAGTCATACATCATACTTTCATTTCTATACAGTCATACATCATACTTTCATTTCTATACAGTCATACATCATACTTTCATTTCTATACAGTCATACATCATACTTTCATTTCTATACAGTCATACATCATACTTTCATTTCTATACAGTCATACATCATACTTTCATTTCTATACAGTCATACATCATACTTTCATTTCTATACAGTCATACATCATACTTTCATTTCTATACAGTCATACATCATACTTTCATTTCTATACAGTCATACATCATACTTTCATTTCTATACAGTCATACATCATACTTTCATTTCTATACAGTCATACATCATACTTTCATTTCTATACAGTCATACATCATACTTTCATTTCTATACAGTCATACATCATACTTTCATTTCTATACAGTCATACATCATACTTTCATTTCTATACAGTCATACATCATACTTTCATTTCTATACAGTCATACATCATACTTTCATTTCTATACAGTCATACATCATACTTTCATTTCTATACAGTCATACATCATACTTTCATTTCTATACAGTCATACATCATACTTTCATTTCTATACAGTCATACATCATACTTTCATTTCTATACAGTCATACATCATACTTTCATTTCTATACAGTCATACATCATACTTTCATTTCTATACAGTCATACATCATACTTTCATTTCTATACAGTCATACATCATACTTTCATTTCTATACAGTCATACATCATACTTTCATTTCTATACAGTCATACATCATACTTTCATTTCTATACAGTCATACATCATACTTTCATTTCTATACAGTCATACATCATACTTTCATTTCTATACAGTCATACATCATACTTTCATTTCTATACAGTCATACATCATACTTTCATTTCTATACAGTCATACATCATACTTTCATTTCTATACAGTCATACATCATACTTTCATTTCTATACAGTCATACATCATACTTTCATTTCTATACAGTCATACATCATACTTTCATTTCTATACAGTCATACATCATACTTTCATTTCTATACAGTCATACATCATACTTTCATTTCTATACAGTCATACATCATACTTTCATTTCTATACAGTCATACATCATACTTTCATTTCTATACAGTCATACATCATACTTTCATTTCTATACAGTCATACATCATACTTTCATTTCTATACAGTCATACATCATACTTTCATTTCTATACAGTCATACATCATACTTTCATTTCTATACAGTCATACATCATACTTTCATTTCTATACAGTCATACATCATACTTTCATTTCTATACAGTCATACATCATACTTTCATTTCTATACAGTCATACATCATACTTTCATTTCTATACAGTCATACATCATACTTTCATTTCTATACAGTCATACATCATACTTTCATTTCTATACAGTCATACATCATACTTTCATTTCTATACAGTCATACATCATACTTTCATTTCTATACAGTCATACATCATACTTTCATTTCTATACAGTCATACATCATACTTTCATTTCTATACAGTCATACATCATACTTTCATTTCTATACAGTCATACATCATACTTTCATTTCTATACAGTCATACATCATACTTTCATTTCTATACAGTCATACATCATACTTTCATTTCTATACAGTCATACATCATACTTTCATTTCTATACAGTCATACATCATACTTTCATTTCTATACAGTCATACATCATACTTTCATTTCTATACAGTCATACATCATACTTTCATTTCTATACAGTCATACATCATACTTTCATTTCTATACAGTCATACATCATACTTTCATTTCTATACAGTCATACATCATACTTTCATTTCTATACAGTCATACATCATACTTTCATTTCTATACAGTCATACATCATACTTTCATTTCTATACAGTCATACATCATACTTTCATTTCTATACAGTCATACATCATACTTTCATTTCTATACAGTCATACATCATACTTTCATTTCTATACAGTCATACATCATACTTTCATTTCTATACAGTCATACATCATACTTTCATTTCTATACAGTCATACATCATACTTTCATTTCTATACAGTCATACATCATACTTTCATTTCTATACAGTCATACATCATACTTTCATTTCTATACAGTCATACATCATACTTTCATTTCTATACAGTCATACATCATACTTTCATTTCTATACAGTCATACATCATACTTTCATTTCTATACAGTCATACATCATACTTTCATTTCTATACAGTCATACATCATACTTTCATTTCTATACAGTCATACATCATACTTTCATTTCTATACAGTCATACATCATACTTTCATTTCTATACAGTCATACATCATACTTTCATTTCTATACAGTCATACATCATACTTTCATTTCTATACAGTCATACATCATACTTTCATTTCTATACAGTCATACATCATACTTTCATTTCTATACAGTCATACATCATACTTTCATTTCTATACAGTCATACATCATACTTTCATTTCTATACAGTCATACATCATACTTTCATTTCTATACAGTCATACATCATACTTTCATTTCTATACAGTCATACATCATACTTTCATTTCTATACAGTCATACATCATACTTTCATTTCTATACAGTCATACATCATACTTTCATTTCTATACAGTCATACATCATACTTTCATTTCTATACAGTCATACATCATACTTTCATTTCTATACAGTCATACATCATACTTTCATTTCTATACAGTCATACATCATACTTTCATTTCTATACAGTCATACATCATACTTTCATTTCTATACAGTCATACATCATACTTTCATTTCTATACAGTCATACATCATACTTTCATTTCTATACAGTCATACATCATACTTTCATTTCTATACAGTCATACATCATACTTTCATTTCTATACAGTCATACATCATACTTTCATTTCTATACAGTCATACATCATACTTTCATTTCTATACAGTCATACATCATACTTTCATTTCTATACAGTCATACATCATACTTTCATTTCTATACAGTCATACATCATACTTTCATTTCTATACAGTCATACATCATACTTTCATTTCTATACAGTCATACATCATACTTTCATTTCTATACAGTCATACATCATACTTTCATTTCTATACAGTCATACATCATACTTTCATTTCTATACAGTCATACATCATACTTTCATTTCTATACAGTCATACATCATACTTTCATTTCTATACAGTCATACATCATACTTTCATTTCTATACAGTCATACATCATACTTTCATTTCTATACAGTCATACATCATACTTTCATTTCTATACAGTCATACATCATACTTTCATTTCTATACAGTCATACATCATACTTTCATTTCTATACAGTCATACATCATACTTTCATTTCTATACAGTCATACATCATACTTTCATTTCTATACAGTCATACATCATACTTTCATTTCTATACAGTCATACATCATACTTTCATTTCTATACAGTCATACATCATACTTTCATTTCTATACAGTCATACATCATACTTTCATTTCTATACAGTCATACATCATACTTTCATTTCTATACAGTCATACATCATACTTTCATTTCTATACAGTCATACATCATACTTTCATTTCTATACAGTCATACATCATACTTTCATTTCTATACAGTCATACATCATACTTTCATTTCTATACAGTCATACATCATACTTTCATTTCTATACAGTCATACATCATACTTTCATTTCTATACAGTCATACATCATACTTTCATTTCTATACAGTCATACATCATACTTTCATTTCTATACAGTCATACATCATACTTTCATTTCTATACAGTCATACATCATACTTTCATTTCTATACAGTCATACATCATACTTTCATTTCTATACAGTCATACATCATACTTTCATTTCTATACAGTCATACATCATACTTTCATTTCTATACAGTCATACATCATACTTTCATTTCTATACAGTCATACATCATACTTTCATTTCTATACAGTCATACATCATACTTTCATTTCTATACAGTCATACATCATACTTTCATTTCTATACAGTCATACATCATACTTTCATTTCTATACAGTCATACATCATACTTTCATTTGTTCTATACTTGTGGCTACCTTCATTGAAAGAATTGTTTTCAATTTTTTCAAATACAGTCGTACCTTGACATATAGTACGTGATTTTTAAGATACCAGCAGTTGAGAGAATGATTCATTTTGCTTTTAGTTACGAACAAAATTTGATATAGGAGTGTCCATTCAGGCATTAGTCACAACTTAAGTGATTGGTTGTGTTTGTACATCAGCTGTAGATATGTGATTGGTTGTGTTTGTACATCAGCTGTAAATATGTGATTGGTTGTGTTTGTACATCAGCTGTAGATATGTGATTGGTTGTGTTTGTACATCAGCTGTAGATATGTGATTGGTTGTGTTTGTACATCAGCTGTAGATATGTGATTGGTGTATGTTTGTACATCAGCTATAGATATGTGATTGGTTGTGTTTGTACATCAGCTGTAGATATGTGATTGGTTGTGTTTGTACATCAGCTGTAAATATGTGATTGGTTGTGTTTGTACATCAGCTGTAGATATGTGATTGGTTGTGTTTGTACATCAGCTGTAGATATGTGATTGGTTGTGTTTGTACATCAGCTGTAAATATGTGATTGGTTGTGTTTGTACATCAGCTGTAGATATGTGATTGGTTGTGTTTGTACATCAGCTGTAGATATGTGATTGGTTGTGTTTGTACATCAGCTGTAGATATGTGATTGGTTGTGTTTGTACATCAGCTGTAGATATGTGATTGGTGTATGTTGCAGGCACATCCGTACGGTAGCGCTGCAGATCGAAGTGACCAGGTATTTGACACAAGCTGGAGCTGCCCCCTCCACCACAGCCCCAACTTTGTTTGCACAAACTTCAGCACGCATGGAATTGGTTTCTATGGTAACGTTCACCTTATGTAACACTGAAGGTCAAATGACAAGTCAGTAGCAACCCACTGACTTTAATTTTTGGAAATTTTATTAAAAAATCAACATACAAATCCAACTAGCCTACTTAGTTTGTGCTTGACCAACAGGAATGAAATGAGCCAACCTGTACAAACAGGTCACCCAAGACGGCCATCTGATCAAACGCAGTATTTTATCTCCCCTTTCATTACTGAATTAATTTTTAATGACTAACCTAACGTCTAATTAGATTTTTAAAATTGATACTATGTCATCCAAGAATTGGGTTTGAACAACATTGCTGCATTAGAAGTGGGTCAATTGAGTCACAAACAAACAGACAGACATTGCTAAGTAAACAACCCACTATTGAAACATTTGACACAAGTCATAGCTAGATATAGTAGATGATCCTTTCATTCAGAAAGTACTTATTTCTTATACTAGATATAGTAGATGATCCTTTCATTTGGAAAGTACTTATTTCTTATACTAGATATAGTAGATGATCCTTTCATTTGGAAAGTACTTATTTCTTATACTAGATATAGTAGATGATCCTTTCATTTGAAAAGTACTTATTTCTTATACTAGATATAGTAGATGTTCCTTTCATTCAGAAAGTACTTATTTCTTATACTAGATATAGTAGATGTTCCTTTCATTCAGAAAGTACTTATTTCTTATACTAGATATAGTAGATGTTCATTTCATTCAGAAAGTACTTATTTCTTATACTAGATATAGTAGATGTTCCTTTCATTCAGAAAGTACTTATTTCTTATACTAGATATAGTAGATGTTCCTTTCATTCAGAAAGTACTTATTTCTTATACTAGATATAGTAGATGTTCCTTTCATTCAGAAAGTACTTATTTCTTATACTAGATATAGTAGATGATCCTTTCATTCGGAAAGTACTTATTTCTTATACTAAATATAGTAGATGATCCTTTCATTCGGAAAGTACTTATTTCTGATACTAGATATAGTAGATGTTCCTTTCATTCAGAAAGTACTTATTTCTTATACTAGATATAGTAGATGATCCTTTCATTCGCAAAGTACTTATTTCTTATACTAGATGTCATTTAGAGATTTGGATAGTGTAGGGTTAAAGATAGTTGGATCATTTGTATTGAAAGCGAGGGAGGGCTGGGGTTAATTCATCTGAGAGAAATCAGACAGGGGGGGGGGGGGGGGACAATAATGTAACTTGTATGTCTGTCTGTCTATATGTGTGTATAAAGCTGTGTATAAAGCTTTATGACTGATGTATGACTGTGTATAAAGCTTTATGACTGATGTATGACTGTGTATAAAGCTTTATGACTGATGTATGACTGTGTGTATAAAGCTCTATGACTGATGTATGACTGTATAAAGCTGTATGACTGATGTATGACTGTGTATGAAGCTTTATGACTGATGTATGACTGTATAAAGCTTTATGACTGATGTATGACTGTATAAAGCTTTATGACTGATGTATGACTGTATAAAGCTTTATGACTGATGTATGACTGTGTATAAAGCTTTATGACTGATGTATGACTGTATAAAGCTTTATGACTGATGTATGACTGTGTATAAAGCTTTATGACTGATGTATGACTGTATAAAGCTTTATGACTGATGTATGACTGTATAAAGCTTTATGACTGATGTATGACTGTATAAAGCTTTATGACTGATGTATGACTGTGTATGAAGCTTTATGACTGATGTATGACTGTATAAAGCTTTATGACTGATGTATGACTGTGTATAAAGCTTTATGACTGATGTATGACTGTGTATGAAGCTGTATGACTGATGTATGACTGTATAAAGCTTTATGACTGATGTATGTCTGTGTGTATAAAGCTTTATGACTGATGTATGACTGTGTATAAAGCTTTATGACTGATGTATGACTGTATAAAGCTTTATGACTGATGTTTGTATGTGTGTATAAAGCTTTATGACTGATGTATGGCTGTATAAAGCTTTATGACTGATGTATGACTGTGTGTATAAAGCTTTATGACTGATGTATGACTGTATAAAGCTTTATGACTGATGTTTGTATGTGTGTATAAAGCTTTATGACTGATGTTTGTATGTGTGTATAAAGCTTTATGACTGATGTATGACTGTGTATGAAGCTTTATGACTGATGTATGACTGTATAAAGCTTTATGACTGATGTATGACTGTATAAAGCTCTATGACTGATGTATGACTGTATAAAGCTTTATGACTGATGTATGACTGTATAAAGCTTTATGACTGATGTATGACTGTATAAAGCTTTATGACTGATGTATGACTGTATGAAGCTTTATGACTGATGTATGACTGTGTATAAAGCTTTATGACTGATGTATTTGTCTGTGTGTATAAAGCTTTATGACTGATGTATGACTGTATAAAGCTTTATGACTGATGTATGACTGTATAAAGCTTTATGACTGATGTATGACTGTGTAAAGCTTTATGACTGATGTATGACTGTATAAAGCTTTATGACTGATGTATGACTGTGTATAAAGCTTTATGACTGATGTATGACTGTGTATAAAGTTTTATGACTGATGTTTGTATGTGTGTATAAAGCTTTATGACTGATGTATGGCTGTATAAAGCTTTATGACTGATGTATGACTGTGTGTATAAAGCTTTATGACTGATGTATGACTGTATAAAGCTTTATGACTGATGTTTGTATGTGTGTATAAAGCTTTATGACTGATGTTTGTATGTGTGTATAAAGCTTTATGACTGATGTATGACTGTGTATGAAGCTTTATGACTGATGTATGACTGTATAAAGCTTTATGACTGATGTATGACTGTGTATAAAGTTTTATGACTGATGTTTGTATGTGTGTATAAAGCTTTATGACTGATGTATGGCTGTATAAAGCTTTATGACTGATGTATGACTGTGTGTATAAAGCTTTATGACTGATGTATGACTGTATAAAGCTTTATGACTGATGTTTGTATGTGTGTATAAAGCTTTATGACTGATGTTTGTATGTGTGTATAAAGCTTTATGACTGATGTATGACTGTGTATGAAGCTTTATGACTGATGTATGACTGTATAAAGCTTTATGACTGATGTATGACTGTATAAAGCTCTATGACTGATGTATGACTGTATAAAGCTTTATGACTGATGTATGACTGTATAAAGCTTTATGACTGATGTATGACTGTATAAAGCTTTATGACTGATGTATGACTGTATGAAGCTTTATGACTGATGTATGACTGTGTATAAAGCTTTATGACTGATGTATTTGTCTGTGTGTATAAAGCTTTATGACTGATGTATGACTGTATAAAGCTTTATGACTGATGTATGACTGTATAAAGCTTTATGACTGATGTATGACTGTGTAAAGCTTTATGACTGATGTATGACTGTATAAAGCTTTATGACTGATGTATGACTGTGTATAAAGCTTTATGACTGATGTATGACTGTGTATAAAGTTTTATGACTGATGTTTGTATGTGTGTATAAAGCTTTCTGACTGATGTATGACTGTATAAAGCTGTATGACTGATCTATGACTGTGTATGAAGCTTTCTGACTGATGTATGACTGTATAAAGCTCTATGACTGATGTATGACTGTATAAAGTTTTATGACTGATGTATGACCGTGTATAAAGCTTTATGACTGATGTATGACTGTGTATAAAGCTCTATGACTGATGTATGACTGTGTATAAAGCTCTATGACTTATGTATGACTGTGTATAAAGCTTTATGACTGATGTATGACTGTGTATAAAGCTTTATGACTGATGTATGACTGTGTGCATAAAACTTTATGACTTATGTTTCCAGATTCTGCTGTATGACTGTATAAAACTTTATGACTTATGTTTCCAGATTCTGCTGTGTTCTGATTTTAAAGTCAGCTTTGATCTGGCCACAAGGATCGTTAAGGTTTGGGCTTGATTATATCTCTAGTTATAAGACTACAGCACTAATGTCCTCCAACATAGGACTCGATACAGCACTAATGTCCTTCAGTATAGGACTCGATACAGCACTAATGTCCTTCAGCATAGGACTCAATACAGCACTAATGTCCTTCATCACAGAACCCACCCCACATGAGTGAACCCCGCCCCCTACATGAGTGAACCCCGCCCCCCACGTGAGTGAACCCCGCCCCTCACGTGAGTGAACCCCGCCCCCCACATGAGTGAACCCCGCCCCCCACATGAGTGAACCCCGCCCCCCACATGAGTGAACCCCGCCCCCCACGTGAGTGAACCCCGCCCCTCACGTGAGTGAACCCCGCTCCCCACATGAGTGAACCCCGCCCCCCACATGAGTGAACCCCGCCCCCCACATGAGTGAACCCCGCCCTATATGTATGAGCCTATGAATGGCATTTAGTGCACAAGGTCATGGCTGATAATAAACTAATATGTGGCCTCCCCTCCCCCCCCTCACTGTTTACCCCCCTCACTGTTTACCCCCCTCACTGTTTACCCCCCTCCCCCCACCTATTTGAGCACTGGCTAATCCTTAGCATATGACCTCCCCCCTCACTGTTTACCCCCCCCCCCCCCCCCCCACCTATTTGAGCACTGGCTAATCCTTAGCATATGACCTCCAGGAATGTAGGTTGAATCCAGCCTTGACCTTCACTCACTGCTCCAGGGAGCTGGCTAAGTTGGGACGTTTTGATGACATCATACAGCTGACCAAAGCCCTGACCTCAGCAGGGCTGGTGGATGAGGCAGGGATAGATGAAATAGTTGGCGCCTCCCTGCTGGTCATAGCAGACACACAAGCCCTCGACCAGAGCGACACTTTGATCCAACTGCTGACTTGTGACAATAACAAGGTAACTTGTGACAACAACTGGGTAACTTGTGACAATAACAAGGTAACTTGTGACAATAACAAGGTAACTTGTGTACCTCGACCAGAGCGACACTTTGATCCAACTGCTGACTTGTGACAATAACAAGGTAACGTGTGACAACAACTGGGTAACTTGTGACAATAACAAGGTAACTTGTGACAATAACAAGGTAACTTGTGTACCTCGACCAGAGCGACACTTTGATCCAACTGCTGACTTGTGACAATAACAAGGTAACTTGTGACAATAACAAGGTAACTTGTGTACCTCGACCAGAGCGACACTTTGATCCAACTTCTGACTTGAGACAATAACAAGGTAACGTGTGACAACAACTGGGTAACTTGTGACAATAACAAGGTAACTTGTGACAATAACAAGGTAACTTGTGTACCTCGACCAGAGCGACACTTTGATCCAACTTCTGACTTGAGACAATAACAAGGTAACGTGTGACAACAACTGGGTAACTTGTGACAATAACAAGGTAACTTGTGACAATAACAAGGTAACTTGTGTACCTCGACCAGAGCGACACTTTGATCCAACTGCTGACTTGTGACAATAACAAGGTAACGTGTGACAAGGTAACTTGTAACAATAACAGGTATTACGTACCTCAACCACTGGTAAATTACCCGAATTCGTTTTAATCAACACAACCTACACGTTATTAAAATGAGACACACAAAAATACTGAATACACTGGTACTTAGAGTTAATTGCTGCTTAAACTAGAAAATACAACATGGCGTCGTACATGTCTCTCTCTCCTGTGGATATCTAGTGGGCA
This sequence comes from Physella acuta, assembly GCF_028476545.2. Classification (NCBI taxonomy): domain Eukaryota; kingdom Metazoa; phylum Mollusca; class Gastropoda; family Physidae; genus Physella; species Physella acuta. The sequence continues at coordinate 1,422,553 of NW_026731674.1, read as the reverse complement.
GCCGTGCGAGGAAAATTCCTGCCTTATATACGACTCCAAAATTATGGGATGTCGTCCTCAAAGGACCAATGGGAGGAAGTAGCCAAAGCACGAGCCACACGAACTCAGTGGTGAAAACTATCAGATGAGCGTGATGGAAAATTTCTTTAGTTTGAACAACAGACCACTCAAGGCCAATTAAATAATCATAAAATCAAACAATTAAAAAAAGAAGACCTAATTAGGTCACACAGGGTAACGTGACAATAACAGGGTAACTTGTGACAATAACAGGGTAACTTGTGGCAATAACAGGGTAACTTGTGACAATAACAGGGTAACTTGTGGCAATAACAGGGTAACTTGTGACAATAACAGGGTAACTTGTGACAATAACAGGGTAACTTGTGACAATAACAGGGTAACTTGTGACAATAACAGGGTAACTTGTGACAATAACAGGGTAACTTGTGACAATAACAGGGTAACTTGTGACAATAACAGGGTAACTTGTGACAATAACAGGGTAACTTGTGACAATAACAGGGTAACTTGTGACAATAACAGGGTAACTTGTGACAATAACAGGGTAACTTGTGACAATAACAGGGTAACTTGTGACAATAACAGGGTAACTTGTGACAATAACAGGGTAACTTGTGACAATAACAGGGTAACTTGTGACAATAACAGGGTAACTTGTGACAATAACAGGGTAACTTGTGACAATAACAGGGTAACTTGTGACAATAACAGGGTAACTTGTGACAATAACAGGGTAACTTGTGACAATAACAGGGTAACTTGTGACAATAACAGGGTAACTTGTGACAATAACAGGGTAACTTGTGACAATAACAGGGTAACTTGTGACAATAACAGGGTAACTTGTGACAATAACAGGGTAACTTGTGACAATAACAGGGTAACTTGTGACAATAACAGGGTAACTTGTGACAATAACAGGGTAACTTGTGACAATAACAGGGTAACTTGTGACAATAACAGGGTAACTTGTGACAATAACAGGGTAACTTGTGACAATAACAGGGTAACTTGTGACAATAACAGGGTAACTTGTGACAATAACAGGGTAACTTGTGACAATAACAAGGTAACTTGTGACAATAACAGGGTAACTTGTGACAATAACAGGGTAACTTGTGACAATAACAGGGTAACTTGTGACAATAACAGGGTAACTTGTGACAATAACAGGGTAACTTGTGACAATAACAGGGTAACTTGTGACAATAACAGGGTAACTTGTGACAATAACAGGGTAACTTGTGACAATAACAGGGTAACTTGTGACAATAACTGGATATACAATACTTTGATTCAAGTGCTGCATTCAACTTTAATAATGGCCTTTGAAGTCAGTCCATCTTAGGGAAGCTAAGTGGTCATCCATTTATTTCATCCACAAATAAATAGTTGCAATATTTTACGTTAGTGCAGTGAAAATATATCAGGAAAATTAGTCAATGACAGATACTACATGCATCTGTTAAAGTACTGTCCCCTGTTAGATTTGTTAAAGTACTGTCCCCTGTTAGATTTGTTAAAGTACTGTCCCCTGTTAGATCTGTTAAAGTACTGTCCCCTGTTAGATCTGTTAAAGTACTGTCCCCTGTTAGATTTGTTAAAGTACTGTCCCCTGTTAGATCTGTTAAAGTACTGTCCCCTGTTAGATTTGTTAAAGTACTGTCCCCTGTTAGATTTGTTAAAGTACTGTCCCCTGTTAGATTTGTTAAAGTACTGTCCCCTGTTAGATCTGTTAAAGTACTGTCCCCTGTTAGATCTGTTAAAGTACTGTCCCCTGTTAGATCTGTTAAAGTACTGTCCCCTGTTAGATTTGTTAAAGTACTGTCCCCTGTTAGATTTGTTAAAGTACTGTCCCCTGTTAGATTTGTTAAAGTACTGTCCCCTGTTAGATTTGTTAAAGTACTGTCCCCTGTTAGATTTGTTAAAGTACTGTCCCCTGTTAGATTTGTTAAAGAACTGTCCCCTGTTAGATTTGTTAAAGTACTGTCCCCTGTTAGATTTGTTAAAGTACTGTCCCCTGTTAGATTTGTTAAAGTACTGTCCCCTGTTAGATTTGTTAAAGTACTGTCCCCTGTTAGATTTGTTAAAGTACGTGATGGTTGGTTGACAGTAACTTGATGGTTGGTTGACAGTAACTTGATGGTTGGTTGACAGTAACTTGATGGTTGGTTGACAGTAACTTGATGGTTGGTTGACAGTAACTTGATGGTTGGTTGACAGTAACTTGATGGTTGGTTGACAGTAACTTGATGGTTGGTTGACAGTAACGTGATGGTTGACAGTAACGTGATGGTTGGTTGACGTGATGGTTCCTGCTTGTTTATTTCCAGATCAATGCCTTTATTTTATGTGGTAAACTGAGATCAGCCTATCTGCTTGCTGTCAAACGGGACAGGGTTGAGGATGTTCAAAGGATAGCTGGTGCAGCACAAAGACTTGGACAAACAGCTGTAAGAAATATTTGCAAGAAGTGGCTTGAACAGCACAAAAACTTGGACAAACAGCCGTAAAAAATACTGACCACCTGTGCCACTGACCACCTGTGTCACTGACCACCTGTGTTACTGACCACCTGTGTCACTGACCACCTGTGTCACTGACCACCTGTGCCACTGACCACCTGTGTCACTGACCATGTCACTGACCACCTGTGTCACTGACCACCTGTGTCACTGACCACCTGTGTCACTGACCACCTGTGCCACTGACCACCTGTGTCACTGACCATGTCACTGACCACCTGTGTCACTGACCACCTGTGCCACTGACCACCTGTGTCACTGACCACCTGTGTCACTGACCACCTGTGTCACTGACCACCTGTGTCACTGACCACCTGTGTCACTGACCACCTGTGTCACTGACCACCTGTGTCACTGACCACCTGTGTCACTGACCACCTGTGTCACTGACCATGTCACTGACCACCTGTGCCACTGACCCCCTGTGTCACTGACCATGTCACTGACCACCTGTGCCACTGACCCCCTGTGTCACTGACCACCTGTGTCACTGACCACCTGTGTCACTGACCACCTGTGTCACTGACCATCTGTGTCACTGACCACCTGTGTCACTGACCACCTGTGTCACTGACCACCTGTGTCACTGACCACCTGTGCCACTGACCACCTGTGTCACTGACCACCTGTGCCACTGACCACCTGTGCCACTGACCACCTGTGTCACTGACCACCTGTGTCACTGACCACCTGTGCCACTGACCACCTGTGCCACTGACCCCCTGTGTCACTGACCACCTGTGTCACTGACCACCTGTGTCACTGACCACCTGTGTCACTGACCACCTGTGTCACTGACCACCTGTGTCACTGACCACCTGTGTCACTGACCACCTGTGCCACTGACCACCTGTGTCACTGACCACCTGTGTCACTGACCACCTGTGTCACTGACCATGTCACTGACCACCTGTGTCACTGACCACCTGTGCCACTGACCACCTGTGCCACTGACCACCTGTGTCACTGACCACCTGTGCCACTGACCACCTGTGCCACTGACCACCTGTGTCACTGACCACCTGTGTCACTGACCACCTGTGCCACTGACCACCTGTGCCACTGACCCCCTGTGTCACTGACCACCTGTGCCACTGACCACCTGTGTCACTGACCATGTCACTGACCACCTGTGTCACTGACCACCTGTGCCACTGACCACCTGTGTCACTGACCATGTCACTGACCACCTGTGTCACTGACCACCTGTGTCACTGACCATGTCACTGACCACCTGTGCCACTGACCACCTGTGCCACTGACCACCTGTGTCACTGACCACCTGTGTCACTGACCACCTGTGTCACTGACCATGTCACTGACCACCTGTGCCACTGACCACCTGTGTCACTGACCACCTGTGTCACTGACCACCTGTGTCACTGACCATGCCACTGACCACCTGTGTCACTGACCACCTGTGCCACTGACCACCTGTGTCACTGACCACCTGTTCTGGCATCACTGACGTATGTGCAGGTGCATGTAGAAGACAGACCTATTTGAATTGTTTTAATTATTTCCATTTACTTTCGTATGTCCCTAAAATAAATGTAAAACAAATGTTACAAATCAATTCTTCATTTATTGTATTGACGATTAGACGAAGGACTAAGTTATGTACAATTCCAGCGTGAGATATAGACCTAGACGTTTTTTAAAATACTTGAATTTTAAAATAGAACTAGACTACCAGTTAACCTTGGATAACAGTGCCTTTTGGTGGAGGGGGGGTTGGGGGGGGGGGGGCTGGGGGTCATCCATAAATGATGTCATGTTTGTTTGATGATTTTTATCATTCGCCTCCCCACTGTCACACATCATCACAAAAAACCAGACCCATTTTAAACGACGCCACACCTCAGACAACATGTTTGTCTTTTAAAACTCCAATTTCAGTTGAGCATGGGTCTGACCACACTTACCCTTCATAAGTTGAGTACATAGAAACAGGCCAACTCTACTTTACCTGCCCAAGTCCAAAAGGCAACTTTATCATTCACATCTAAAAAGATCAGAAAGAAGTCACACACGTTTTTATCTTTTAAAAACAAATTTGTTTCTATATTTTCTGAGTTCAACCCTCATTAGAATAATAAGATGCTAACGTCAAACTAATATTAATGAATTAGAACCAATCACGAATCTTATTTTAATTAAGTTATATCCTCATTTAGACAATTCCATTACTGTAAAAAAAAAAGATTTATATAAAATAAATAAGACCTTAAATAGTTTAGTAGAGAAAGTATTCATTGTGTTATTGGCCTAATCTAGATCAGTAGTTCCCGAACTTTTTCGAGTGGCGACCTCCTTTTATTAAAAATAAGTGACCTACGATCCCATAATATAATTAAAAAATTGAAATCAATAAGCACTAAAAATAAGTTTTTCTAGTAGACTTTCAATATGAATTATTCTTGATCACTATTTTAATACGATGAGTAAAATTGCATGCTATTAACTAAACATCCGCTGTATAGTTTGTTTTTAACGCTAGCCTCACACACAGTCATACATCAGTCATAAAGTATAAAGCTTTATACACACAGTCATACATCAGTCATAAAGTATAAAGCTTTATACACACAGTCATTATCAACATTTATTTCTTTGTTTTGTTTTTAATTGGATAAGTTTCAAAACCCACTCTCACAGAAATATGTAGACACAAAAGAAACTAAAGCTCGAAAGGCAATCAGTTTCAAGTTTCGGTATAAATGGTGCATACTATACCAAAATTGTGTGAGCTGTTTTTCATCTGACGCCGAATCATTCCACGAATTCATCGGGAATGCTGGCAACATTGAGGGAAGCAGAGAATAGGTAACGTATCAATGCAGATTCTTCTTCTTTCAGCTCATGGAAAATAATGCCGCTGTTCGTTTTCAAGAGATTCAAATTGCCCAGAATCCTCTTTCAAAATTTTATTTATTTCACAATCAGATTCATCTACCACACTGCAGAATTTCTCAAACAGCGATATTTCCAAGATTTATTTTCTTCGCCAATTTTGCAGATTTGATAAAAATGCTCAGAGATTATCAAGAGAAGAGATTAAAAAGATCAATCGTTTCTTTTCCCTGAAGCTTCAGGTTAAGCTTATGTTGATGTTCAAATATATCTGCTAGGTTTGCTGGTCTCTCCAACTACTCTTGGTTGTTAACATTAATGTCCCGTAACGCCCGCTGCCGCCCGCTTACAATACGCTTAGAAAAATTAAATTTGTTTCATCAAAATATGGCCTACAAATCCTAATTTTTAACTAAACAGGAAGTCGGATAGTTTCAGCATCCTTTTCCGGTCTTCTAATTTAAATGGCGCTTTTGAAAGATAAAAAAATAATAGTTTCTTTCTATCTCGAAATTTTAGACCAGGGGTCGGCAACCTGCGGCTCGCGAGCCGCATGCGGCTCTTTTGATATCAAGATGCGGCTCTCCAGCTCCCGGAACAAATACTAATAATCTTAATGAAAAAATAAAATATTTGAAATTAAAAAAATGTTAGTGGCTCTTTAAAACCAGGGAAATTTTGAAAATTGTAACTTTTGGCTCATCCGCTTCAAAAGGTTGCCGACCCCTGGCTTAGACCTGCGGCTCTTTTGGTGTCCAGTTGCGGCTCTGCATCTTCATGCACAAATATTAATATTTATTTTATTTTCAAAACTCATAAAAATATTAGTCTGCAACATTCGGTAATAAACGATATAACATAATATTATTATATAAACAATAAACATTCACTATTATATTAGAATATTTAGTTACTCCCTATCTCAATGTACTTCCATTCCGAATTAAAACATTCAGCTTCATAGTTGATATCACAAAGAAACTAAACCAGCTAAGTGTAAAACTGAAAGGAAAGCCCAGCCTATATTCATGATATCTTGCTTGAAGAAGTGGTTTGTTTCGAAAATACTTTTTTGTTGAATACATGGTGAGCGGTAAATTACTTAATTACGAAAAAATCTGAACAATTATCGTCATAAAACCAATGCTACTACTCAATCACTTCAGCATTAATATAAACAAAATGAAGGACGTTTTCACTGATAGATTTGAGCTATTCAAAACAAATGCAAGAACTCTGACTTACGTAGTAGATCCTCTCAACACAAATTCAAATGTGATTATTTCATATATTCAAAGCTATTTATTTTAAATTACATATATAATATGATATTTGTTTAGGATTGTATATATATATATATATATATATAATCCTTAACAAATATACTCTTGACATAAAAATGTTAGTGGCTCTTTAAAAACCGGGTAATGTTGTAAATTGTAACTTTTGGCTCTTTCGGCTCAAAAGGTTGCCGACCCCTGTTTTAGACTCATCTGTCCTATTTTTAGTAGATTTAATATTAAAAATAAAATAATGCCTCTAAATTTATCTAGGCATGTATTTTATGAATTATATATCTTAAACATAACCAAATTGATATTTAACTTAAATTCGATGCATAGTTGTTTAGACAAAAATAAATAAAGTTGACTACCGAAAATGACCTGTTTTGAATTTTCTCCGACATTTTTTATTTTTATACTTACTATAATTTATACTGTACTTGTACCGAATATAATATATTCTATTTAATACTGTTGGAAAGCCAGGTTTATTCCCAACACTAAGCAGTAGTTTTTATCTTAATTTTCAATTTCATTTAGACAAAAACAAATATTTTGTGAAACTATTCACTTGATCATACAGAGTTATGCTCCTTACTTGGGCCGTCATGGGTGGAGTTTTGGTAGAATGAATGGGACATTAATTAAAGTATATCAAAAGGTCTTCCAAGAAAAACTTGATTTCATCTTTCACTTCAAAAACACGATCCACAACATCTCGTTTGACAGCCAGCGTTTTGTAGTGTAGAAAAGCAGAACCTTGTGATCTTGATTCATGTCTTTGACTGTTCTTTAAACAAACGGGTGCTTAGCGCTCAACATTTAATATAATTTACGACTTTTATTAGTAATGAAGTCGGAAGAATCTTGCTGGCGAGGGCATACCGGTAAATTATGCAGTGGATTCCCCTTGATTAGGGAGCTAAGTCTTTTACTGTTTTCTGAAAGCCCGATTTTGACCTAAACGTAGATGTCACACAATCCGTACAAACCCCACTGACGTTTACGTATTTTGATCAAATACTTTCAAAAAATGTATTTATTTTCTCCATATCTTCACAAAATAGCAGCTCTTCTTTGCTATCTGAATGAATATATTTCACAAAGACAATCAAATGCGAAAACGAACTCATGTCTATTGATTCATCAACTTGAAAAGCAAACAATGGTGAAAGCTTGATTTAATTCAAATTGAGTTACAATATTTGCCACATGTCCACAAACATTGTGAACAAATTGAGTTACAATATTTGCCCCTCCACAAACATTGTGAACGAATTGAGTTACAATATTTGCCACATGTCCACAAACATTGTGAACAAATTGAGTTACAATATTTGCCATATGTCCACAAACATTGTGAACAAATTGAGTTACAATATTTGCCACATGTCCACAAACATTGTGAACATATTGAGTTACAATATTTGCCCCTCCACAAACATTGTGAACGAATTGAGTTACAATATTTGCCACATGTCCACAAACATTGTGAACAAAATAAAAGCTTTTAGAAAAGAAATTTATTTAAACAGCTAACTATAAATTAAACATAGTAAATAGACAATGTGATAGAGCCACTTGAATTAAATCTAAAGATATACATCAGCCAATAGAAAGATACACTTTTAATTTAGATCTATTTATAAATAAATAAACCCTAAGACTTCACTAAGACTAAAACTTTGGGAATGTTTTCCTTAATAATGCGTGTTCCTTTCAAATATTGTCTGAATGTACTAGTAGCATGGAGAGGCCTGAGTGGTAGTCTGCCAAATTTCATGACCTTCTATTGATCAGTTTGTTTTTTAATGTATAGCTGTCAAGTGGTGCTACTTTATTGGCATAGAAAACTTCTATTGTATTCCCTCACCCAAAAATATATTTTTACATATTGCACGAAGTAACAGGCTAACCATCCTGTGACAGGCTAGAGCTGACCATCCTGTGACAGGCTAGAGCTGACCATCCTGTGACAGGCTAGAGCTGACCATCCTGTGACAGGCTAGAGCTGACCATCCAGTGACAGGCTAGAGCTGACCATCCTGTGACAGGCTAGAGTTGACCATCCTGTGACAGGCTAGAGCTGACCATCCTGTGACAGGCTAGAGCTGACCATCCAGTGACAGGCTAGAGCTGACCATCCTGTGACAGGCTAGAGCTGACCATCCTGTGACAGGCTAGAGCTGACCATCCTGTGACAGGCTAGAGCTGACCATCCTGTGACAGGCTAGAGCTGACCATCCTGTGACAGGCTAGAGCTGACCATCCTGTGACAGGCTAGAGCTGACCATCCAGTGACAGGCTAGAGCTGACCATCCTGTGACAGGCTAGAGCTGACCATCCTGTGACAGGCTGACCATCCTGTGACAGGCTAGAGCTGACCATCCTGTGACAGGCTAGAGCTGACCATCCTGTGACAGGCTGACCATCCTGTGACAGGCTAGAGCTGACCATCCTGTGACAGGCTAGAGCTGACCATCCTGTGACAGGCTAGAGCTGACCATCCTGTGACAGGCTAGAGCTGACCATCCAGTGACAGGCTAGAGCTGACCATCCTGTGACAGGCTAGAGCTGACCATCCTGTGACAGGCTGACCATCCTGTGACAGGCTAGAGCTGACCATCCTGTGACAGGCTAGAGCTGACCATCCTGTGACAGGCTAGAGCTGACCATCCTGTGACAGGCTAGAGCTGACCATCCTGTGACAGGCTAGAGCTGACCATCCTGTGACAGGCTAGAGCTGACCATCCTGTGACAGGCTAGAGCTGACCATCCTGTGACAGGCTAGAGCTGACCATCCAGTGACAGGCTAGAGCTGACCATCCTGTGACAGGCTAGAGCTGACCATCCTGTGACAGGCTAGAGCTGACCATCCTGTGACAGGCTAGAGCTGACCATCCTGTGACAGGCTAGAGCTGACCATCCTGTGACAGGCTAGAGCTGACCATCCTGTGACAGGCTAGAGCTGACCATCCTGTGACAGGCTAGAGCTGACCATCCTGTGACAGGCTAGAGCTGACCATCCTGTGACAGGCTAGAGCTGACCATCCTGTGACAGGCTAGAGCTGACCATCCTGTGACAGGCTAGAGCTGACCATCCTGTGACAGGCTAGAGCTGACCATCCTGTGACAGGCTAGAGCTGACCATCCTGTGACAGGCTAGAGTTGACCATCCTGTGACAGGCTGACCATCCTGTGACAGGCTAGAGCTGACCATCCTGTGACAGGCTAGAGCTGACCATCCTGTGACAGGCTAGAGCTGACCATCCTGTGACAGGCTGACCATCCTGTGACAGGCTAGAGCTGACCATCCTGTGACAGGCTAGAGCTGACCATCCTGTGACAGGCTAGAGCTGACCATCCTGTGACAGGCTAGAGCTGACCATCCTGTGACAGGCTGACCATCCTGTGACAGGCTAGAGCTGACCATCCTGTGACAGGCTAGAGCTGACCATCCTGTGACAGGCTAGAGCTGACCATCCAGTGACAGGCTAGAGCTGACCATCCTGTGACAGGCTAGAGCTGACCATCCTGTGACAGGCTGACCATCCTGTGACAGGCTAGAGCTGACCATCCTGTGACAGGCTAGAGCTGACCATCCTGTGACAGGCTAGAGCTGACCATCCTGTGACAGGCTAGAGCTGACCATCCTGTGACAGGCTAGAGCTGACCATCCTGTGACAGGCTAGAGCTGACCATCCTGTGACAGGCTAGAGCTGACCATCCTGTGACAGGCTGACCATCCTGTGACAGGCTAGAGCTGACCATCCTGTGACAGGCTGACCATCCTGTGACAGGCTAGAGCTGACCATCCTGTGACAGGCTAGAGCTGACCATCCTGTGACAGGCTAGAGCTGACCATCCTGTGACAGGCTAGAGCTGACCATCCTGTGACAGGCTAGAGCTGACCATCCTGTGACAGGCTAGAGCTGACCATCCTGTGACAGGCTAGAGCTGACCATCCTGTGACAGGCTAGAGTTGACCATCCTGTGACAGGCTAGAGCTGACCATCCTGTGACAGGCTAGAGCTGACCATCCTGTGACAGGCTGACCATCCTGTGACAGGCTAGAGCTGACCATCCTGTGACAGGCTAGAGCTGACCATCCTGTGACAGGCTAGAGCTGACCATCCTGTGACAGGCTAGAGCTGACCATCCTGTGACAGGCTGACCATCCTGTGACAGGCTAGAGCTGACCATCCTGTGACAGGCTAGAGCTGACCATCCTGTGACAGGCTAGAGCTGACCATCCTGTGACAGGCTAGAGCTGACCATCCTGTGACAGGCTGACCATCCTGTGACAGGCTAGAGCTGACCATCCTGTGACAGGCTAGAGCTGACCATCCTGTGACAGGCTGACCATCCTGTGACAGGCTAGAGCTAACCATCCTGTGACAGGCTGACCATCCTGTGACAGGCTGACCATCCTGTGACAGGCTAGAGCTGACCATCCTGTGACAGGCTAGAGCTGACCATCCTGTGACAGGCTAGAGCTGACCATCCTGTGACAGGCTGACCATCCTGTGACAGGCTAGAGCTGACCATCCTGTGACAGGCTAGAGCTGACCATCCTGTGACAGGCTAGAGCTGACCATCCTGTGACAGGCTAGAGCTGACCATCCTGTGACAGGCTAGAGCTGACCATCATGTGACAGGCTAGAGCTGACCATCCTGTGACAGGCTGACCATCCTGTGACAGGCTAGAGCTGACCATCCTGTGACAGGCTAGAGCTGACCATCCTGTGACAGGCTAGAGCTGACCATCCTGTGACAGGCTAGAGCTGACCATCCTGTGACAGGCTGACCATCCTGTGACAGGCTAGAGCTGACCATCCTGTGACAGGCTAGAGCTGACCATCCTGTGACAGGCTAGAGCTGACCATCCTGTGACAGGCTAGAGCTGACCATCCTGTGACAGGCTAGAGCTGACCATCCTGTGACAGGCTAGAGCTGAACATCCTGTGACAGGCTAGAGCTGACCATCCTGTGACAGGCTAGAGCTGACCATCCTGTGACAGGCTAGAGCTGACCATCCTGTGACAGGCTAGAGCTGACCATCCTGTGACAGGCTGACCATCCTGTGACAGGCTAGAGCTGACCATCCTGTGACAGGCTAGAGCTGACCATCCTGTGACAGGCTGACCATCCTGTGACAGGCTAGAGCTGACCATCCTGTGACAGGCTAGAGCTGACCATCCTGTGACAGGCTAGAGCTGACCATCCTGTGACAGGCTGACCATCCTGTGACAGGCTAGAGCTGACCATCCTGTGACAGGCTAGAGCTGACCATCCTGTGACAGGCTAGAGCTGACCATCCTGTGACAGGCTAGAGCTGACCATCCTGTGACAGGCTAGAGCTGACCATCCTGTGACAGGCTAGAGCTGACCATCCTGTGACAGGCTAGAGCTGAACATCCTGTGACAGGCTAGAGCTGACCATCCTGTGACAGGCTGACCATCCTGTGACAGGCTAGAGCTGACCATCCTGTGACAGGCTAGAGCTGACCATCCTGTGACAGGCTAGAGCTGACCATCCTGTGACAGGCTAGAGCTGACCATCCTGTGACAGGCTAGAGCTGACCATCCTGTGACAGGCTGACCATCCTGTGACAGGCTAGAGCTGACCATCCTGTGACAGGCTGACCATCCTGTGACAGGCTAGAGCTGACCATCCTGTGACAGGCTAGAGCTGACCATCCTGTGACAGGCTAGAGCTGACCATCCTGTGACAGGCTAGAGCTGACCATCCTGTGACAGGCTAGAGCTGACCATCCTGTGACAGGCTGACCATCCTGTGACAGGCTAGAGCTGACCATCCTGTGACAGGCTGACCATCCTGTGACAGGCTAGAGCTGACCATCCTGTGACAGGCTAGAGCTGACCATCCTGTGACAGGCTAGAGCTGACCATCCTGTGACAGGCTAGAGCTGACCATCCTGTGACAGGCTAGAGCTAACCATCCTGTGACAGGCTGACCATCCTGTGACAGGCTGACCATCCTGTGACAGGCTAGAGCTGACCATCCTGTGACAGGTTAGAGCTGACCATCCTGTGACAGGCTAGAGCTGACCATCCTGTGACAGGCTAGAGCTGACCATCTTGTGACAGGCTAGAGCCGACCATCCTGTGACAGGCTGACCATCCTGTGACAGGCTAGAGCCGACCATCCTTGTATCGCAGCATCTCTGACACAACATTATTTTTCACTCCATCTCCAGAATCTGACAGTAGGGCTTTATGTAAACTGAAATAAATGAATAAATCTGACAGTAGGGCTTTATGTAAACTGAAATAAATGAATCAATCGGACAGTAGGGCTTTATGTAAACTGAAATAAATGAATCAATCGGACAGTAGGGCTTTATGTAAACTGAAATAAATGAATCAATCGGACAGTAGGGCTTTATGTAAACTGAAATAAATGAATCAATCGGACAGTAGGGCTTTATGTAAACTGAAATAAGTGAATCAATCGGACAGTAGGGCTTTATGTAAACTGAAATAAATGAATCAATCGGACAGTAGGGCTTTATGTAAACTGAAATAAATGAATCAATCTGACAGTAGGGCTTTATGTAAACTGAAATAAATGAATCTATCTGACAGTAGGGCTTTATGTAAACTGAAATAAATGAATCAATCGGACAGTAGGGCTTTATGTAAACTGAAATAAATGAATCAATCGGACAGTAGGGCTTTATGTAAACTGAAATAAATGAATCAATCTGACAGTAGGGCTTTATGTAAACTGAAATAAATGAATCAATCGCACAGTAGGGCTTTATGTAAACTGAAATAAATGAATAAATCGGACAGTAGGGCTTTATGTAAACTGAAATAAATGAATAAATCGGACAGTAGGGCTTTATGTAAACTGAAATAAATGAATCAATCGAACAGAAGCGCTTTATGTAAACTGAAATAAATGAATCAATCGGACAGTAGGGCTTTATGTAAACTGAAATAAATGAATAAATCGGACAGTAGCGCTTTATGTAAACTGAAATAAATGAATCAATCGCACAGTAGGGCTTTATGTAAACTGAAATAAATGAATCAATCTGACAGTAGGGCTTTATGTAAACTGAAATAAATGAATCAATCTGACAGTAGGGCTTTATGTAAACTGAAATAAATGAATAAATCTGACAGTAGGGCTTTATGTAAACTGAAATAAATGAATCAATCGGACAGTAGGGCTTTATGTAAACTGAAATAAATGAATCAATCGGACAGTAGGGCTTTATGTAAACTGAAATAAATGAATCAATCGGACAGTAGGGCTTTATGTAAACTGAAATAAATGAATCAATCGGACAGTAGGGCTTTATGTAAACTGAAATAAGTGAATCAATCGGACAGTAGGGCTTTATGTAAACTGAAATAAATGAATCAATCGGACAGTAGGGCTTTATGTAAACTGAAATAAATGAATCAATCGGACAGTAGGGCTTTATGTAAACTGAAATAAATGAATCAATCTGACAGTTTAAAAATTAAACTGAAATAAATGAATTGGATAAGACAACTGGGTAGGAAAATAGCTTACTTGTAAACTAGTTTGGTTTCTCCAATTTCCTGCAGTAGAAGATTGAGCTTCTGAACTAGCTTGTCACGTTCATCTCTAGTGATCTGAAGCTTCACCTGTAGAGTGGACAACCTAGATTGGACATGTTGGGTCAATCTAGACTGGACATGTTGGGTCAATCTAGACTGGACATGTTGGGTGTACCTAGACTGGACATGTTGGGTCAATCTAGACTGGACATGTTGGGTCAATCTAGACTGGACATGTTGGGTGTACCTAGACTGGACATGTTGGGTCAATCTAGACTGGACATGTTGGGTCAATCTAGACTGGACATGTTGGGTCAATCTAGACTGGACATGTTGGGTGTACCTAGACTGGACATGTTGGGTCAACCTAGACTGGACATGTTGGGTCAATCTAGACTTGACATGTTGGGTGTACCTAGACTGGACATGTTGGGTCAATCTAGACTGGACATGTTGGGTCAACCTAGACTGGACATGTTGGGTCAACCTAGACTGGACATGTTGGGTCAATCTAGACTGGACATGTTGGGTCAACCTAGACTGGACATGTTGGGTCAATCTAGACTGGACATGTTGGGTCAACCTAGACTGGACATGTTGGGTCAACCTAGACTGGACATGTTGGGTCAATCTAGACTGGACATGTTGGGTGTACCTAGACTGGACATGTTGGGTCAATCTAGACTGGACATGTTGGGTCAATCTAGACTGGACATGTTGGGTGTACCTAGACTGGACATGTTGGGTGTACCTAGACTGGACATGTTGGGTCAATCTAGACTGGACATGTTGGGTGTACCTAGACTGGACATGTTGGGTCAATCTAGACTGGACATGTTGGGTCAATCTAGACTGGACATGTTGGGTGTACCTAGACTGGACATGTTGGGTCAATCTAGACTGGACATGTTGGGTGTACCTAGACTGGACATGTTGGGTCAACCTA
Organism: Physella acuta; assembly: GCF_028476545.2. Lineage (NCBI taxonomy): Eukaryota > Metazoa > Mollusca > Gastropoda > Physidae > Physella > Physella acuta. Next base: position 1,407,362 of record NW_026731674.1, on the reverse strand, counting down.
GACTGGACATGTTGGGTCAATCTAGACTGGACATGTTGGGTGTACCTAGACTGGACATGTTGGGTCAATCTAGACTGAACATGTTGGGTCAACCTAGACTGGACATATAAAGTTACACAATTTCATGAGGATACTGACCAGAAGTTTGTTGTCTGGGCTGTAGTGGCCAGACAACTCTAGGCTTGACAACTGTTTCTCCAGCTGTACAACCTGTCAGAAACATTCAGTACAACCTGTCAGAAACATTCAGTACAACCTGTCAGAAACATTCAGTACAACCTGTCAGAAACATTCAGTACAACCTGTCAGAAACATTCAGTACAACCTGTCAGAAACATTCAGTACAACCTGTCAGAAACATTCAGTACAACCTGTCAGAAACATTCAGTACAACCTGTCAGAAACATTCAGTACAACCTGTCAGAAACATTCAGTACAACCTGTCAGAAACATTCAGTACAACATATGACACTAGCACAGCACACCTTTTGTCTTGCCTCGTCCCTCTGCTCTAGAACTCCCTGCATTTCCTCCTGCATGATTTCACGTTGTCTGGCCACAAGCTGGGATAACTCACTTTCTCCTACCTTAAGTTTGATTCATGGATTGGGATAATTATTATTATAGCTGTAAACTTACAGTAGTGCAGCAGGTAAACTTACATTAGTGCAGCAGGTAAACTTACATTAGTGCAGGTAAACTTACATTAGTGCAGCAGGTAAACTTACAGTAGTGCAGCAGGTAAACTTACATTAGTGCAGCAGGTAAACTTACATTAGTGCAGGTAAACTTACATTAGTGCAGCAGGTAAACTTACAGTAGTGCAGCAGGTAAACTTACATTAGTGCAGCAGGTAAACTTACATTAGTGCAGCAGGTAAACTTACATTAGTGCAGCAGGTAAACTTACATTAGTGCAGCAGGTAAACTTACATTAGTGCAGGTAAACTTACAGTAGTGCAGCAGGTAAACTTACATTAGTGCAGCAGGTAAACTTACATTAGTGCAGGTAAACTTACATTAGTGCAGCAGGTAAACTTACATTAGTGCAGCAGGTAAACTAACATTAGTGCAGCAGGTAAACTTACATTAGTGCAGCAGGTAAACTTACATTAGTGCAGCAGGTAAACTTACATTAGTGCAGCAGGTAAACTTACATTAGTGCAGCAGGTAAACTTACATTAGTGCAGCAGGTAAACTTACATTAGTGCGGCAGGTAAAGTTACATTAGTGCAGCAGGTAAACTTACATTAGTGCAGGTAAACTTACATTGGTGCAGCAGGTAAACTTACATTAGTGCAGCAGGTAAACTTACATTAGTGCAGCAGGTAAACTTACATTAGTGCAGCAGGTAAACTTACATTAGTGCAGCAGGTAAACTTACTTTAGTGCAGCAGGTAAACTTACATTAGTGCAGCAGGTAAACTTACATTAGTGCAGCAGGTAAACTTACATTAGTGCAGCAGGTAAACTTACATTAGTGCAGAAGGTAAACTTACATTAGTGCAGCAGGTAAACTTACATTAGTGCAGCAGGTAAACTTACTTTAGTGCAGCAGGTAAACTTACATTAGTGCAGCAGGTAAACTTACATTAGTGCAGCAGGTAAACTTACATTAGTGCAGCAGGTAAACTTACATTAGTGCAGGTAAACTTACATTAGTGCAGCAGGTAAACTTACATTAGTGCAGCAGGTAAACTTACATTAGTGCAGGTAAACTTACATTAGTGTAGCAGGTAAACTTACATTAGTGCAGCAGGTAAACTTACATTAGTGCAGGTAAACTTACATTAGTGTAGCAGGTAAACTTACATTAGTGCAGCAGGTAAACTTACATTAGTGCAGCAGGTAAACTTACATTAGTGTAGGTAAACTTACATTATTGTAGCAACTTTCGTATCTGAAATGTGAGAGACATCTTTCAAGTAGATAATGTTGAATGGAAAGTAGAGAACACAGGGTGAAAAGTAGATTATGTTGATTGGAAAGTAGATAGCATAGGGTGAAAAGTAGATGGTGGAAAGTAGATAACAGGGTGAAAAGTAGATTATGTTGATTGGAAAGTAGATAGCATAGGGTGAAAAGTAGATGGTGGAAAGTAGATAACAGGGTGAAAAGTAGATTATGTTGATTGGAAAGTAGATAGCCAGAGGCGTATCCAGGTTTTCGTTGTAGGGGGAGTGAAAAGAGCAAAAAAAGGCGCCGAATTTTTAACACGTTCTATATACGTGTATTATATATATATATATATATATATATATATATATATAATTACTAGCTGTATGTCATTACTTCGCAATGATGTAAAATAAATTGAAAGTAGCACTCTGAAGAAAAAAGAAAAAAACACACAATGTAGGCCGACAAAACAAAAAATGTATCAATCTAAACAAAAACAAAAAAATATATACACACACTAAAACCAAAAACAATGAACGAAACACATTCTGTTTTGTAATTCTTGTAAAAAAAATTCTTACATAATAATGCCTGGGAAATTATTTAAGACAAGTGAAATAGGGGAAATAATCACTCTCTTAATATAAATATGTATATATCTACACATTTAATTATAAATGTCAAAACAAATAAATAATTAATTTAGAATATAATGAAATTGTTTAACGCTATTCGTGTTTACAAAATGTTTTTGTCTATAAACAGAATTTAATATATCGTCATCATAAATGCTAAAGTATTACAGCATAATGAAAGTTTTTAAAATCAGAGTTGGTATAAAACCACGCTTTTTGAAATGGTAGGAAAACAATTGGAATAACAGCCTACTTTTAACTAAATATCCGTCTTTTGCTTCAGATCATATATTTTTAATTAACTACTGCTTCTTTGTGTTCTTTAAAGATCATTTTTAACATAGTGATAGGTATGGGTTAGATCACTGTATTGATCACACACCATTTTACTGGTAATTGCAAAAACAATATTCACAGAGTTATACGTTTAAAAAGCTAATTTTCTGGCGGCATGGTACTTTGGTACATCATTACGCGTTTTTCTACATGTACTTAACAGATCAGTTCGGGGTGGGTTGGGGGGGGGGTTGTTGGTTCAACTTCAGTCACCACTGTCCGTTCACGGTCAATTATCCTACCCAGTGTATACCTAGGTGTGACATTAATGTCGCTCTACACAATTGTAGCGGTGAGGTGTGTGTGGGGGGGGGGAAGAGAGATAACCAACTCAGAGTGAACATAGCGTCAGTTTTTAGATGACTGTTCTAAACATACATATATATTACACAAATATATATTACACAAATATATATTACAGAAATAGATTTAAATAAGTAGCAGTGGTATTATGACAATTTTGTTTTTACAGAGGGGTCCATGGGGAGGGGGGTTGTAACTGTTTCATTTAATTTGTAATCGTAATCACTATCACCCAAACTGTAAGAATACTACTACTTCATCGTGATGACGTTGTTGACCTTGTCAAAATTTCCCCACCACTACGCAGTTTGCTCATAAGTAAATTTAAATAGAGGTGCCACATCAGTTGTATTTGTTTCTGTATTGTAATTTTTAAAAAAATTAATCACACGATTCAAACTGTATATATAAAGTAATTATGTGTGAAGTTTTATGTATAACATTTTCTAATTCAATTATTCGTAAGCAAATACATTATACAGTTGCCTTAAACTTAACACCCCTCTTGCCAAGTGGTACTACCCGTAGAGGTTTTTTAAACATTGCAATGCATCGTAATGGTTATTTTTACATTGGCAAACTGATGCAGCTGTTAATACGTGTTGTAAATGTAGACACTACTAGACTAGTACAATAATGCTTAATTGCTGCATGAAAAGAAATCTTGTGATTTACATAGATGTGCCGACCAAAAATATTTTTTAACAAATATCATTGTTTAAAACTTTGAGTTTAAAAAGTTTCCAAAAAGGCGCCACTTTGCTGAAAATGGCCAGAGGGGGAGCGGCCGCTCCCCCTGCGTACGCTACTGTAGATAGCATAGGGTGAAAAGTAGATGGTGGAAAGTAGATAACATAGGGTGAAAAGTAGATAGTGGAAAGTAGATATTGTAGGTTGTAAAGAAGAAAACTCCTCACTTGGATGATATTCTGGTCAGATCTCCTAGAGCGGCCATCTTGTCGGCCTCTGCAGATTGGACCATCATGACCAGCGCAGCTTCTCTCTGTTTTTCTGCTGATCTCAGCTCCTCAATCAGACCTGTCCAAACATTTAAGTCTCATCTGACAAATCTCCCTAAAACCTCTCCAAGTCTCATCTCACAAATCTCCCTAAAACCTGTACAAACATTTAAGTCTCATCTGACAAATCTCCCTAAAACCTGTCCAAACATTTAAGTCTCATCTGACAAATCTCCCTAAAACCTGTCCAAACATTTAAGTCTCATCTGACAAATCTCCCTAAAACCTCTCCAAGTCTCATCTGACAAATCTCCCTAAAACCTGTCCAAACATTTAAGTCTCATCTGACAAATCTCCCTAAAACCTGTCCAAACATTTAAGTCTCATCTGACAAATCTCCCTAAAACCTGTCCAAACATTTAAGTCTCATCTGACAAATCTCCCTAAAACCTGTCCAAACATTTAAGTCTCATCTGACAAATCTCCCTAAAACCTGTCCAAACATTTAAGTCTCATCTGACAAATCTCCCTAAAACCTCTCCAAGTCTCATCTGACAAATCTCCCTAAAACCTGTCCAAACATTTAAGTCTCATCTGACAAATCTCCCTAAAACCTGTCCAAACATTCAAGTCTCATCTGACTAGTCTCCCTAAAACCTCTCCAAGTCTCATCTGACAAATCTCCCTAAAACCTGTCCAAACATTTAAGTCTCATCTGACTAATCTCCCTAAAACCTCTCCAAGTCTCATCTGACAAATCTCCCTAAAACCTGTCCAAACATTTAAGTCTCATCTGACAAATCTCCCTAAAAGCTCTCCAAGTCTCATCTGACAAATCTTCCTAAAACCTGTCCAAACATTTAAGTATCATCTGACAAATCTCCCTAAAACCTGTCCAAACATTTAAGTCTCATCTGACAAATCTCCCTAAAACCTCTCCAAGTCTCATCTGACAAATCTCCCTAAAACCTGTCCAAACATTTAAGTCTCATCTGACAAATCTCCCTAAAACCTGTCCAAACATTTAAGTCTCATCTGACAAATCTCCCTAAAACCTGTACAAACATTTTAGTCTCATCTCACAAATCTCCCTAAAACCTGTCCAAACATTTAAGTCTCATCTGACAAATCTCCCTAAAACCTCTCCAAGTCTCATCTGACAAATCTCCCTAAAACCTGTCCAAACATTTAAGTCTCATCTGACAAATCTCCCTAAAACCTGTGCAAACATTTAAGTCTCATCTGACAAATCTCCCTAAAACCTGTCCAAACATTTAAGTCTCATCTGACAAATCTCCCTAAAACCTGTACAAACATTTTAGTCTCATCTGACAAATCTCCCTAAAACCTGTCCAAACATTCAAGTCTCATCCGACAAATCTCCCTAAAACCTCTCCAAGTCTCATCTGACAAATCTCCCTAAAACCTGTCCAAACATTTAAGTCTCATCTGACAAATCTCCCTAAAACCTCTCCAAGTCTCATCTGACAAATCTCCCTAAAACCTGTCCAAACATTTAAGTCACATCTGACAAATCTCCCTAAAACCTGTCCAAACATTTAAGTCTCATCTGACAAATCTCCCTAAAACCTGTCCAAACATTCAAGTCTCATCTGACTAATCTCCCTAAAACCTCTCCAAGTCTCATCTGACAAATCTCCCTAAAACCTGTCCAAACATTTAAGTCTCATCTGACAAATCTCCCTAAAACCTGTCCAAACATTTAAGTCTCATCTGACAAATCTCCCTAAAACCTCTCCAAGTCTCATCTGACAAATCTCCCTAAAACCTGTCCAAACATTTAAGTCTCATCTGACAAATCTCCCTAAAACCTGTCCAAACATTTAAGTCTCATCTGACAAATCTCCCTAAAACCTCTCCAAGTCTCATCTGACAAATCTCCCTAAAACCTGTCCAAACATTTAAGTCTCATCTGACAAATCTCCCTAAAACCTGTCCAAACATTCAAGTCTCATCTGACTAATCTCCCTAAAACCTCTCCAAGTCTCATCTGACAAATCTCCCTAAAACCTGTCCAAACATTTAAGTCTCATCTGACAAATCTCCCTAAAACCTCTCCAAGTCTCATCTGACAAATCTCCCTAAAACCTGTCCAAACATTTAAGTCTCATCTGACAAATCTCCCTAAAACCTGTCCAAACATTCAAGTCTCATCTGACTAATCTCCCTAAAACCTCTCCAAGTCTCATCTGACAAATCTCCCTAAAACCTGTCCAAACATTTAAGTCTCATCTGACAAATCTCCCTAAAACCTGTCCAAACATTTAAGTCTCATCTGACAAATCTCCCTAAAACCTGTCCAAACATTTAAGTCTCATCTGACAAATCTCCCTAAAACCTCTCCAAGTCTCATCTGACAAATCTCCCTAAAACCTGTCCAAACATTTAAGTCTCATCTGACAAATCTCCCTAAAACCTGTCCAAACATTTAAGTCTCATCTGACAAATCTCCCTAAAACCTGTCCAAACATTCAAGTCTCATCTGACTAATCTCCCTAAAACCTCTCCAAGTCTCATCTGACAAATCTCCCTAAAACCTGTCCAAACATTTAAGTCTCATCTGACAAATCTCCCTAAAACCTGTGCAAACATTTAAGTCTCATCTGACAAATCTCCCTAAAACCTGTCCAAACATTTAAGTCTCATCTGACAAATCTCCCTAAAACCTGTACAAACATTTTAGTCTCATCTGACAAATCTCCCTAAAACCTGTCCAAACATTCAAGTCTCATCTGACAAATCTCCCTAAAACCTCTCCAAGTCTCATCTGACAAATCTCCCTAAAACCTGTCCAAACATTTAAGTCTCATCTGACAAATCTCCCTAAAACCTGTACAAACATTTTAGTCTCATCTGACAAATCTCCCTAAAACCTGTCCAAACATTTTAGTCTCATCTCACAAATCTCCCTAAAACCTCTCCAAGTCTCATCTGACAAATCTCCCTAAAACCTGTCAAAACATTTAAGTCTGATCTGACAAATCTCCCTAAAACCTGTCCAAACATTTAAGTCTCATCTGACAAATCTCCCTAAAACCTCTCCAAGTCTCATCTGACAAATCTCCCTAAAACCTGTCCAAACATTTAAGTCTCATCTGACAAATCTCCCTAAAACCTGTCCAAACATTTTAGTCTCATCTCACAAATCTCCCTAAAACCTGTCCAAACATTTAAGTCTCATCTGACAAATCTCCCTAAAACCTCTCCAAGTCTCATCTGACAAATCTCCCTAAAACCTGTCCAAACATTTAAGTCTCATCTGACAAATCTCCCTAAAACCTGTCCAAACATTTAAGTCTCATCTGACAAATCTCCCTAAAACCTCTCCAAGTCTCATCTGACAAATCTCCCTAAAACCTGTCCAAACATTTAAGTCTCATCTGACAAATCTCCCTAAAACCTCTCCAAGTCTCATCTGACAAATCTCCCTAAAACCTGTCCAAACATTTAAGTCTCATCTGACAAATCTCCCTAAAACCTGTCCAAACATTTAAGTCTCATCTGACAAATCTCCCTAAAACCTCTCCAAGTCTCATCTGACAAATCTCCCTAAAACCTGTCCAAACATTTAAGTCTCATCTGACAAATCTCCCTAAAACCTGTCCAAACATTTTAGTCTCATCTCACAAATCTCCCTAAAACCTGTCCAAAGTCTCATCTGACAAATCTCCCTAAAACCTGTCCAAACATTTAAGTCTCATCTGACTAATCTCCCTAAAACCTCTCCAAGTCTCATCTGACAAATCTCCCTAAAACCTGTCCAAACATTTAAGTCTCATCTGACAAATCTCCCTAAAAGCTCTCCAAGTCTCATCTGACAAATCTTCCTAAAACCTGTCCAAACATTTAAGTATCATCTGACAAATCTCCCTAAAACCTGTCCAAACATTTAAGTCTCATCTGACAAATCTCCCTAAAACCTCTCCAAGTCTCATCTGACAAATCTCCCTAAAACCTGTCCAAACATTTAAGTCTCATCTGACAAATCTCCCTAAAACCTGTGCAAACATTTAAGTCTCATCTGACAAATCTCCCTAAAACCTGTACAAACATTTTAGTCTCATCTGACAAATCTCCCTAAAACCTGTCCAAACATTCAAGTCTCATCTGACAAATCTCCCTAAAACCTCTCCAAGTCTCATCTGACAAATCTCCCTAAAACCTGTCCAAACATTTAAGTCTCATCTGACAAATCTCCCTAAAACCTGTACAAACATTTTAGTCTCATCTGACAAATCTCCCTAAAACCTGTCCAAACCTTTAAGTCTCATCTGACAAATCTCCCTAAAACCTCTCCAAGTCTCATCTGACAAATCTCCCTAAAACCTGTCCAAACATTTAAGTCTCATCTGACAAATCTCCCTAAAACCTGTCCAAACATTTAAGTCTCATCTGACAAATCTCCCTAAAACCTGTCCAAACATTCAAGTCTCATCTGACTAATCTCCCTAAAACCTCTCCAAGTCTCATCTGACAAATCTCCCTAAAACCTGTCCAAACATTTAAGTCTCATCTGACAAATCTCCCTAAAACCTGTCCAAACATTTAAGTCTCATCTGACAAATCTCCCTAAAACCTCTCCAAGTCTCATCTGACAAATCTCCCTAAAACCTGTCCAAACATTTAAGTCTCATCTGACAAATCTCCCTAAAACCTGTCCAAACATTTAAGTCTCATCTGACAAATCTCCCTAAAACCTCTCCAAGTCTCATCTGACAAATCTCCCTAAAACCTGTCCAAACATTTAAGTCTCATCTGACAAATCTCCCTAAAACCTGTCCAAACATTCAAGTCTCATCTGACTAATCTCCCTAAAACCTCTCCAAGTCTCATCTGACAAATCTCCCTAAAACCTGTCCAAACATTTAAGTCTCATCTGACAAATCTCCCTAAAACCTCTCCAAGTCTCATCTGACAAATCTCCCTAAAACCTGTCCAAACATTTAAGTCTCATCTGACAAATCTCCCTAAAACCTGTCCAAACATTCAAGTCTCATCTGACTAATCTCCCTAAAACCTCTCCAAGTCTCATCTGACAAATCTCCCTAAAACCTGTCCAAACATTTAAGTCTCATCTGACAAATCTCCCTAAAACCTGTCCAAACATTTAAGTCTCATCTGACAAATCTCCCTAAAACCTGTCCAAACATTTAAGTCTCATCTGACAAATCTCCCTAAAACCTCTCCAAGTCTCATCTGACAAATCTCCCTAAAACCTGTCCAAACATTTAAGTCTCATCTGACAAATCTCCCTAAAACCTGTCCAAACATTTAAGTCTCATCTGACAAATCTCCCTAAAACCTGTCCAAACATTTAAGTCTCATCTGACAAATCTCCCTAAAACCTCTCCAAGTCTCATCTGACAAATCTCCCTAAAACCTGTCCAAACATTTAAGTCTCATCTGACAAATCTCCCTAAAACCTGTCCAAACATTTAAGTCTCATCTGACAAATCTCCCTAAAACCTGTCCAAACATTCAAGTCTCATCTGACTAATCTCCCTAAAACCTCTCCAAGTCTCATCTGACAAATCTCCCTAAAACCTGTCCAAACATTTTAGTCTCATCTGACAAATCTCCCTAAAACCTGTCCAAACATTTAAGTCTCATCTGACAAATCTCCCTAAAACCTCTCCAAGTCTCATCTGACAAATCTCCCTAAAACCTGTCCAAACATTTAAGTCTCATCTGACAAATCTCCCTAAAACCTCTCCAAGTCTCATCTGACAAATCTCCCTAAAACCTGTCCAAACATTTAAGTCTCATCTGACAAATCTCCCTAAAACCTGTGCAAACATTTAAGTCTCATCTGACAAATCTCCCTAAAACCTCTCCAAGTCTCATCTGACAAATCTCCCTAAAACCTATCCAAACATTTAAGTCTCATCTGACAAATCTCCCTAAAACCTGTCCAAGTCTCATCTGACAAATCTCCCTAAAACCTGTCCAAACATTTAAGTCTCATCTGACAAATCTCCCTAAAACCTCTCCAAGTCTCATCTGACAAATCTCCCTAAAACCTGTCCAAACATTTAAGTCTCATCTGACAAATCTCCCTAAAACCTGTACAAACATTTAAGTCTCATCTGACAAATCTCCCTAAAACCTCTCCAAGTCTCATCTGACAAATCTCCCTAAAACCTGTCCAAACATTTAAGTCTCATCTGACAAATCTCCCTAAAACCTGTCCAAACATTTAAGTCTCATCTGACTAATCTCCCTAAAACCTGTGCAAACATTTAAGTCTCATCTGACAAATCTCCCTAAAACCTCTCCAAGTCTCATCTGACAAATCTCCCTAAAACCTGTCCAAACATTTAAGTCTCATCTGACAAATCTCCCTAAAACCTGTCCAAACATTTAAGTCTCATCTGACAAATCTCCCTAAAACCTCTCCAAGTCTCATCTGACTAATCTCCCTAAAACCTGTCCAAACATTTAAGTCTCATCTGACAAATCTCCCTAAAACCTGTCCAAACATTCAAGTCTCATCTGACTAATCTCCCTAAAACCTCTCCAAGTCTCATCTGACAAATCTCCCTAAAACCTGTCCAAACATTTAAGTCTCATCTGACAAATCTCCCTAAAACCTGTGCAAACATTTAAGTCTCATCTCACAAATCTCCCTAAAACCTGTCCAAACATTTAAGTCTCATCAGACTAATCTCCCTAAAACCTCTCCAAGTCTCATCTGACAAATCTCCCTAAAACCTGTCCAAACATTTAAGTCTCATCTGACAAATCTCCCTAAAACCTCTCCAAGTCTCATCTGACTAATCTCCCTAAAACCTGTCCAAACATTTAAGTCTCATCTGACAAATCTCCCTAAAACCTGTCCAAACATTCAAGTCTCATCTGACTAATCTCCCTAAAACCTCTCCAAGTCTCATCTGACAAATCTCCCTAAAACCTGTCCAAACATTTAAGTCACATCTGACAAATCTCCCTAAAACCTCTCCAAGTCTCATCTGACTAATCTCCCTAAAACCTGTCCAAACATTTAAGTCTCATCTGACAAATCTCCCTAAAACCTGTCCAAACATTCAAGTCTCATCTGACTAATCTCCCTAAAACCTCTCCAAGTCTCATCTGACAAATCTCCCTAAAACCTGTCCAAACATTTAAGTCTCATCTGACAAATCTCCCTAAAACCTCTCCAAGTCTCATCTGACAAATCTCCCTAAAACCTGTCCAAACATTTAAGTCTCATCTGACAAATCTCCCTAAAACCTGTCCAAACATTCAAGTCTCATCTGACTAATCTCCCTAAAACCTCTCCAAGTCTCATCTGACAAATCTCCCTAAAACCTGTCCAAACATTTAAGTCTCATCTGACAAATCTCCCTAAAACCTCTCCAAGTCTCATCTGACTAATCTCCCTAAAACCTGTCCAAACATTTAAGTCTCATCTGACAAATCTCCCTAAAACCTGTCCAAACATTCAAGTCTCATCTGACTAATCTCCCTAAAACCTCTCCAAGTCTCATCTGACAAATCTCCCTAAAACCTGTCCAAACATTTAAGTCTCATCTGACAAATCTCCCTAAAACCTGTGCAAACATTTAAGTCTCATCTGACAAATCTCCCTAAAACCTGTCCAAACATTTAAGTCTCATCTGACAAATCTCCCTAAAACCTGTACAAACATTTTAGTCTCATCTGACAAATCTCCCTAAAACCTGTCCAAACATTCAAGTCTCATCTGACAAATCTCCCTAAAACCTCTCCAAGTCTCATCTGACAAATCTCCCTAAAACCTGTCCAAACATTTAAGTCTCATCTGACAAATCTCCCTAAAACCTGTACAAACATTTTAGTCTCATCTGACAAATCTCCCTAAAACCTGTCCAAACATTTTAGTCTCATCTCACAAATCTCCCTAAAACCTCTCCAAGTCTCATCTGACAAATCTCCCTAAAACCTGTCCAAACATTTAAGTCTCATCTGACAAATCTCCCTAAAACCTGTCCAAACATTTAAGTCTCATCTGACAAATCTCCCTAAAACCTCTCCAAGTCTCATCTGACAAATCTCCCTAAAACCTGTCCAAACATTTAAGTCTCATCTGACAAATCTCCATAAAACCTGTCCAAACATTTAAGTCTCATCTGACAAATCTCCCTAAAACCTGTCCAAACATTTAAGTCTCATCTGACAAATCTCCCTAAAACCTCTCCAAGTCTCATCTGACAAATCTCCCTAAAACCTGTCCAAACATTTAAGTCTCATCTGACAAATCTCCCTAAAACCTGTCCAAACATTTAAGTCTCATCTGACAAATCTCCCTAAAACCTGTCCAAAGTCTCATCTGACAAATCTCCCTAAAACCTGTCCAAACATTTAAGTCTCATCAGACTAATCTCCCTAAAACCTCTCCAAGTCTCATCTGACAAATCTCCCTAAAACCTGTCCAAACATTTAAGTCTCATCTGACAAATCTCTCTAAAAGCTCTCCAAGTCTCATCTGACAAATCTCCCTAAAACCTGTCCAAACATTTAAGTATCATCTGACAAATCTCCCTAAAACCTGTCCAAACATTTAAGTCTCATCTGACAAATCTCCCTAAAACCTCTCCAAGTCTCATCTGACAAATCTCCCTAAAACCTGTCCAAACATTTAAGTCTCATCTGACAAATCTCCCTAAAACCTGTCCAAACATTCAAGTCTCATCTGACAAATCTCCCTAAAACCTGTCCAAACATTTTAGTCTCATCTCACAAATCTCCCTAAAACCTGTCCAAACATTTAAGTCTCATCTGACAAATCTCCCTAAAACCTCTCCAAGTCTCATCTGACAAATCTCCCTAAAACCTGTCCAAACATTTAAGTCTCATCTGACAAATCTCCCTAAAACCTGTGCAAACATTTAAGTCTCATCTGACAAATCTCCCTAAAACCTGTCCAAACATTTAAGTCTCATCTGACAAATCTCCCTAAAACCTGTACAAACATTTTAGTCTCATCTGACAAATCTCCCTAAAACCTGTCCAAACATTCAAGTCTCATCCGACAAATCTCCCTAAAACCTCTCCAAGTCTCATCTGACAAATCTCCCTAAAACCTGTCCAAACATTTAAGTCTCATCTGACAAATCTCCCTAAAACCTGTACAAACATTTTAGTCTCATCTGACAAATCTCCCTAAAACCTGTCCAAACATTTTAGTCTCATCTCACAAATCTCCCTAAAACCTCTCCAAGTCTCATCTGACAAATCTCCCTAAAACCTGTCCAAACATTTAAGTCTCATCTGACAAATCTCCCTAAAACCTGTCCAAACATTTAAGTCTCATCTGACAAATCTCCCTAAAACCTCTCCAAGTCTCATCTGACAAATCTCCCTAAAACCTGTCCAAACATTTAAGTCTCATCTGACAAATCTCCCTAAAACCTGTCCAAACATTTTAGTCTCATCTCACAAATCTCCCTAAAACCTGTCCAAACATTTAAGTCTCATCTGACAAATCTCCCTAAAACCTCTCCAAGTCTCATCTGACAAATCTCCCTAAAACCTGTCCAAACATTTAAGTCTCATCTGACAAATCTCCCTAAAACCTGTCCAAACATTTAAGTCTCATCTGACAAATCTCCCTAAAACCTCTCCAAGTCTCATCTGACAAATCTCCCTAAAACCTGTCCAAACATTTAAGTCTCATCTGACAAATCTCCCTAAAACCTGTCCAAACATTTTAGTCTCATCTCACAAATCTCCCTAAAACCTGTCCAAAGTCTCATCTGACAAATCTCCCTAAAACCTGTCCAAACATTTAAGTCTCATCTGACTAATCTCCCTAAAACCTCTCCAAGTCTCATCTGACAAATCTCCCTAAAACCTGTCCAAACATTTAAGTCTCATCTGACAAATCTCCCTAAAAGCTCTCCAAGTCTCATCTGACAAATCTTCCTAAAACCTGTCCAAACATTTAAGTATCATCTGACAAATCTCCCTAAAACCTGTCCAAACATTTAAGTCTCATCTGACTAATCTCCCTAAAACCTCTCCAAGTCTCATCTGACAAATCTCCCTAAAACCTGTCCAAACATTTAAGTCTCATCTGACAAATCTCCCTAAAACCTGTGCAAACATTTAAGTCTCATCTGACAAATCTCCCTAAAACCTGTACAAACATTTTAGTCTCATCTGACAAATCTCCCTAAAACCTGTCCAAACATTCAAGTCTCATCTGACAAATCTCCCTAAAACCTCTCCAAGTCTCATCTGACAAATCTCCCTAAAACCTGTCCAAACATTTAAGTCTCATCTGACAAATCTCCCTAAAACCTGTACAAACATTTTAGTCTCATCTGACAAATCTCCCTAAAACCTGTCCAAACATTTTAATCTCATCTCACAAATCTCCCTAAAACCTCTCCAAGTCTCATCTGACAAATCTCCCTAAAACCTGTCCAAACATTTAAGTCTCATCTGACAAATCTCCCTAAAACCTGTCCAAACATTTAAGTCTCATCTGACAAATCTCCCTAAAACCTCTCCAAGTCTCATCTGACAAATCTCCCTAAAACCTGTCCAAACATTTAAGTCTCATCTGACAAATCTCCCTAAAACCTGTCCAAACATTTAAGTCTCATCTGACAAATCTCCCTAAAACCTGTCCAAAGTCTCATCTGACAAATCTCCCTAAAACCTGTCCAAACATTTAAGTCTCATCAGACTAATCTCCCTAAAACCTCTCCAAGTCTCATCTGACAAATCTCCCTAAAACCTGTCCAAACATTTAAGTCTCATCTGACAAATCTCTCTAAAAGCTCTCCAAGTCTCATCTGACAAATCTCCCTAAAACCTGTCCAAACATTTAAGTATCATCTGACAAATCTCCCTAAAACCTGTCCAAACATTTAAGTCTCATCTGACAAATCTCCCTAAAACCTCTCCAAGTCTCATCTGACAAATCTCCCTAAAACCTGTCCAAACATTTAAGTCTCATCTGACAAATCTCCCTAAAACCTGTCCAAACATTCAAGTCTCATCTGACTAATCTCCCTAAAACCTCTCCAAGTCTCATCTGACAAATCTCCCTAAAACCTGTCCAAACATTTTAGTCTCATCTCACAAATCTCCCTAAAACCTGTCCAAACATTTAAGTCTCATCTGACTAATCTCCCTAAAACCTGTCCAAACATTTAAGTCTCTTCTGACAAATCTCCCTAAAACCTCTCCAAGTCTCATCTGACAAATCTCCCTAAAACCTGTCCAAACATTTAAGTCTCTTCTGACAAATCTCCCTAAAACCTCTCCAAGTCTCATCTGACTAATCTCCCTAAAACCTGTCCAAACATTTAAGTCTCATCTGACAAATCTCCCTAAAACCTGTCCAAACATTCAAGTCTCATCTGACTAATCTCCCTAAAACCTCTCCAAGTCTCATCTGACAAATCTCCCTAAAACCTGTCCAAACATTTAAGTCTCATCTGACAAATCTCCCTAAAACCTCTCCAAGTCTCATCTGACTAATCTCCCTAAAACCTGTCCAAACATTTAAGTCTCATCTGACAAATCTCCCTAAAACCTGTCCAAACATTCAAGTCTCATCTGACTAATCTCCCTAAAACCTCTCCAAGTCTCATCTGACAAATCTCCCTAAAACCTGTCCAAACATTTAAGTCTCATCTGACAAATCTCCCTAAAACCTGTGCAAACATTTAAGTCTCATCTGACAAATCTCCCTAAAACCTGTCCAAACATTTAAGTCTCATCTGACAAATCTCCCTAAAACCTGTACAAACATTTTAGTCTCATCTGACAAATCTCCCTAAAACCTGTCCAAACATTCAAGTCTCATCTGACAAATCTCCCTAAAACCTCTCCAAGTCTCATCTGACAAATCTCCCTAAAACCTGTCCAAACATTTAAGTCTCATCTGACAAATCTCCCTAAAACCTGTCCAAACATTTAAGTCTCATCTGACAAATCTCCCTAAAACCTGTCCAAACATTTTAGTCTCATCTCACAAATCTCCCTAAAACCTCTCCAAGTCTCATCTGACAAATCTCCCTAAAACCTGTCCAAACATTTAAGTCTCATCAGACTAATCTCCCTAAAACCTCTCCAAGTCTCATCTGACAAATCTCCCTAAAACCTGTCCAAACATTTAAGTCTCATCTGACAAATCTCCCTAAAACCTCTCCAAGTCTCATCTGACAAATCTCCCTAAAACCTGTCCAAACATTTAAGTCTCATCTGACAAATCTCCCTAAAACCTGTCCAAACATTCAAGTCTCATCTGACTAATCTCCCTAAAACCTCTCCAAGTCTCATCTGACAAATCTCCCTAAAACCTGTCCAAACATTTAAGTCTCATCTGACAAATCTCCCTAAAACCTCTCCAAGTCTCATCTGACAAATCTCCCTAAAACCTGTCCAAACATTTAAGTCTCATCTGACAAATCTCCCTAAAACCTGTCCAAACATTCAAGTCTCATCTGACTAATCTCCCTAAAACCTCTCCAAGTCTCATCTGACAAATCTCCCTAAAACCTGTCCAAACATTTAAGTCTCATCTGACAAATCTCCCTAAAACCTGTGCAAACATTTAAGTCTCATCTGACAAATCTCCCTAAAACCTGTACAAACATTTAAGTCTCATCTGACAAATCTCCCTAAAACCTCTCCAAGTCTCATCTGACAAATCTCCCTAAAACCTGTCCAAACATTTAAGTCTCATCTGACAAATCTCCCTAAAACCTCTCCAAGTCTCATCTGACAAATCTCCCTAAAACCTGTCCAAACATTTAAGTCTCATCTGTCAAATCTCCCTAAAACCTGTCCAAACATTTAAGTCTCATCTGACAAATCTCCCTAAAACCTGTCCAAACATTTAAGTCTCATCTGACAAATCTCCCTAAAACCTGTCCAAACATTTAAGTCTCATCTGACAAATCTCCCTAAAACCTGTGCAAACATTTAAGTCTCATCTGACAAATCTCCCTAAAACCTCTCCAAGTCTCATCTGACAAATCTCCCTAAAACCTGTCCAAACATTTAAGTCTCATCTGACAAATCTCCCTAAAACCTGTCCAAACATTCAAGTCTCATCTGACTAATCTCCCTAAAACCTCTCCAAGTCTCATCTGACAAATCTCCCTAAAACCTGTCCAAACATTTAAGTCTCATCTGACAAATCTCCCTAAAACCTCTCCAAGTCTCATCTGACTAATCTCCCTAAAACCTGTCCAAACATTTAAGTCTCATCTGACAAATCTCCCTAAAACCTGTCCAAACATTCAAGTCTCATCTGACTAATCTCCCTAAAACCTCTCCAAGTCTCATCTGACAAATCTCCCTAAAACCTGTCCAAACATTTAAGTCTCATCTGACAAATCTCCCTAAAACCTGTGCAAACATTTAAGTCTCATCTGACAAATCTCCCTAAAACCTGTCCAAACATTTAAGTCTCATCTGACAAATCTCCCTAAAACCTGTCCAAACATTCAAGTCTCATCTGACAAATCTCCCTAAAACCTCTCCAAGTCTCATCTGACAAATCTCCCTAAAACCTGTCCAAACATTTAAGTCTCATCTGACGAATCTCCCTAAAACCTGTACAAACATTTTAGTCTCATCTGACAAATCTCCCTAAAACCTGTCCAAACATTTTAGTCTCATCTCACAAATCTCCCTAAAACCTCTCCAAGTCTCATCTGACAAATCTCCCTAAAACCTGTCCAAACATTTAAGTCTCATCTGACAAATCTCCCTAAAACCTGTCCAAACATTTAAGTCTCATCTGACAAATCTCCCTAAAACCTCTCCAAGTCTCATCTGACAAATCTCCCTAAAACCTGTCCAAACATTTAAGTCTCATCTGACAAATCTCCCTAAAACCTGTCCAAACATTTTAGTCTCATCTCACAAATCTCCCTAAAACCTGTCCAAACATTTAAGTCTCATCTGACTAATCTCCCTAAAACCTCTCCAAGTCTCATCTGACAAATCTCCCTAAAACCTGTCCAAACATTTAAGTCTCATCTGACAAATCTCCCTAAAACCTGTCCAAACATTTAAGTCTCATCTGACAAATCTCCCTAAAACCTCTCCAAGTCTCATCTGACAAATCTCCCTAAAACCTGTCCAAACATTTAAGTCTCATCTGACAAATCTCCCTAAAACCTGTCCAAACATTTAAGTCTCATCTGACAAATCTCCCTAAAACCTCTCCAAGTCTCATCTGACAAATCTCCCTAAAACCTGTCCAAACATTTAAGTCTCATCTGACAAATCTCCCTAAAACCTGTCCAAACATTTTAGTCTCATCTCACAAATCTCCCTAAAACCTGTCCAAAGTCTCATCTGACAAATCTCCATAAAACCTGTCCAAACATTTAAGTCTCATCTGACTAATCTCCCTAAAACCTCTCCAAGTCTCATCTGACAAATCTCCCTAAAACCTGTCCAAACATTTAAGTCTCATCTGACAAATCTCCCTAAAAGCTCTCCAAGTCTCATCTGACAAATCTTCCTAAAACCTGTCCAAACATTTAAGTATCATCTGACAAATCTCCCTAAAACCTGTCCAAACATTTAAGTCTCATCTGACAAATCTCCCTAAAACCTCTCCAAGTCTCATCTGACAAATCTCCCTAAAACCTGTCCAAACATTTAAGTCTCATCTGACAAATCTCCCTAAAACCTGTGCAAACATTTAAGTCTCATCTGACAAATCTCCCTAAAACCTGTACAAACATTTTAGTCTCATCTGACAAATCTCCCTAAAACCTGTCCAAACATTCAAGTCTCATCTGACAAATCTCCCTAAAACCTCTCCAAGTCTCATCTGACAAATCTCCCTAAAACCTGTCCAAACATTTAAGTCTCATCTGACAAATCTCCCTAAAACCTGTACAAACATTTTAGTCTCATCTGACAAATCTCCCTAAAACCTGTCCAAACATTTAAGTCTCATCTGACAAATCTCCCTAAAACCTGTCCAAACATTTAAGTCTCATCTGACAAATCTCCCTAAAACCTCTCCAAGTCTCATCTGACAAATCTCCCTAAAACCTGTCCAAACATTTAAGTCTCATCTGACAAATCTCCCTAAAACCTGTCCAAACATTTTAGTCTCATCTCACAAATCTCCCTAAAACCTGTCCAAACATTTAAGTCTCATCTGACAAATCTCCCTAAAACCTCTCCAAGTCTCATCTGACAAATCTCCCTAAAACCTGTCCAAACATTTAAGTCTCATCTGACAAATCTCCCTAAAACCTGTCCAAACATTTAAGTCTCATCTGACAAATCTCCCTAAAACCTCTCCAAGTCTCATCTGACAAATCTCCCTAAAACCTGTCCAAACATTTAAGTCTCATCTGACAAATCTCCCTAAAACCTGTCCAAACATTTTAGTCTCATCTCACAAATCTCCCTAAAACCTGTCCAAAGTCTCATCTGACAAATCTCCCTAAAACCTGTACAAACATTTTAGTCTCATCTGACAAATCTCCCTAAAACCTGTCCAAACATTCAAGTCTCATCTGACAAATCTCCCTAAAACCTCTCCAAGTCTCATCTGACAAATCTC
Organism: Physella acuta; assembly: GCF_028476545.2. Classification (NCBI taxonomy): domain Eukaryota; kingdom Metazoa; phylum Mollusca; class Gastropoda; family Physidae; genus Physella; species Physella acuta. Next base: position 1,387,672 of record NW_026731674.1, on the reverse strand, counting down.
CCTAAAACCTGTGCAAACATTTAAGTCTCATCTGACAAATCTCCCTAAAACCTGTACAAACATTTTAGTCTCATCTGACAAATCTCCCTAAAACCTGTCCAAACATTTAAGTCTCATCTGACAAATCTCCCTAAAACCTGTCCAAACATTTAAGTCTCATCTGACAAATCTCCCTAAAACCTCTCCAAGTCTCATCTGACAAATCTCCCTAAAACCTGTCCAAACATTTAAGTCTCATCTGACAAATCTCCCTAAAACCTGTCCAAACATTTAAGTCTCATCTGACAAATCTCCCTAAAACCTCTCCAAGTCTCATCTGACAAATCTCCCTAAAACCTGTCCAAACATTTAAGTCTCATCTGACAAATCTCCCTAAAACCTGTCCAAACATTTTAGTCTCATCTCACAAATCTCCCTAAAACCTGTCCAAAGTCTCATCTGACAAATCTCCATAAAACCTGTCCAAACATTTAAGTCTCATCTGACTAATCTCCCTAAAACCTCTCCAAGTCTCATCTGACAAATCTCCCTAAAACCTGTCCAAACATTTAAGTCTCATCTGACAAATCTCCCTAAAAGCTCTCCAAGTCTCATCTGACAAATCTTCCTAAAACCTGTCCAAACATTTAAGTATCATCTGACAAATCTCCCTAAAACCTGTCCAAACATTTAAGTCTCATCTGACAAATCTCCCTAAAACCTCTCCAAGTCTCATCTGACAAATCTCCCTAAAACCTGTCCAAACATTTAAGTCTCATCTGACAAATCTCCCTAAAACCTGTGCAAACATTTAAGTCTCATCTGACAAATCTCCCTAAAACCTGTACAAACATTTTAGTCTCATCTGACAAATCTCCCTAAAACCTGTCCAAACATTCAAGTCTCATCTGACAAATCTCCCTAAAACCTCTCCAAGTCTCATCTGACAAATCTCCCTAAAACCTGTCCAAACATTTAAGTCTCATCTGACAAATCTCCCTAAAACCTGTACAAACATTTTAGTCTCATCTGACAAATCTCCCTAAAACCTGTCCAAACATTTTAATCTCATCTCACAAATCTCCCTAAAACCTCTCCAAGTCTCATCTGACAAATCTCCCTAAAACCTGTCCAAACATTTAAGTCTCATCTGACAAATCTCCCTAAAACCTGTCCAAACATTTAAGTCTCATCTGACAAATCTCCCTAAAACCTCTCCAAGTCTCATCTGACAAATCTCCCTAAAACCTGTCCAAACATTTAAGTCTCATCTGACAAATCTCCCTAAAACCTGTCCAAACATTTTAGTCTCATCTCACAAATCTCCCTAAAACCTGTCCAAACATTTAAGTCTCATTTGACAAATCTCCCTAAAACCTCTCCAAGTCTCATCTGACAAATCTCCCTAAAACCTGTCCAAACATTTAAGTCTCATCTGACAAATCTCCCTAAAACCTGTCCAAACATTTAAGTCTCATCTGACAAATCTCCCTAAAACCTCTCCAAGTCTCATCTGACAAATCTCCCTAAAACCTGTCCAAACATTTAAGTCTCATCTGACAAATCTCCCTAAAACCTGTCCAAACATTTAAGTCTCATCTGACAAATCTCCCTAAAACCTGTCCAAAGTCTCATCTGACAAATCTCCCTAAAACCTGTCCAAACATTTAAGTCTCATCAGACTAATCTCCCTAAAACCTCTCCAAGTCTCATCTGACAAATCTCCCTAAAACCTGTCCAAACATTTAAGTCTCATCTGACAAATCTCTCTAAAAGCTCTCCAAGTCTCATCTGACAAATCTCCCTAAAACCTGTCCAAACATTTAAGTATCATCTGACAAATCTCCCTAAAACCTGTCCAAACATTTAAGTCTCATCTGACAAATCTCCCTAAAACCTCTCCAAGTCTCATCTGACAAATCTCCCTAAAACCTGTCCAAACATTTAAGTCTCATCTGACAAATCTCCCTAAAACCTGTCCAAACATTCAAGTCTCATCTGACTAATCTCCCTAAAACCTCTCCAAGTCTCATCTGACAAATCTCCCTAAAACCTGTCCAAACATTTTAGTCTCATCTCACAAATCTCCCTAAAACCTGTCCAAACATTTTAGTCTCATCTCACAAATCTCCCTAAAACCTGTCCAAACATTTAAGTCTCATCTGACTAATCTCCCTAAAACCTGTCCAAACATTTAAGTCTCTTCTGACAAATCTCCCTAAAACCTCTCCAAGTCTCATCTGACAAATCTCCCTAAAACCTGTCCAAACATTTAAGTCTCTTCTGACAAATCTCCCTAAAACCTCTCCAAGTCTCATCTGACAAATCTCCCTAAAATCTGTCCAAACATTTAAGTCTCATCTGACAAATCTCCCTAAAACCTGTCCAAACATTTAAGTCTCATCTGACAAATCTCCCTAAAACCTGTCCAAACATTTAAGTCTCATCTGACAAATCTCCCTAAAACCTCTCCAAGTCTCATCTGACAAATCTCCCTAAAACCTGTCCAAACATTTAAGTCTAATCTGACAAATCTCCCTAAAACCTGTCCAAACATTTAAGTCTCATCTGACAAATCTCCCTAAAACCTCTCCAAGTCTCATCTGACAAATCTCCCTAAAACCTGTCCAAACATTTAAGTATCATCTGACAAATCTCCCTAAAACCTGTCCAAACATTTAAGTCTCATCTGACAAATCTCCCTAAAACCTGTCCAAACATTTAAGTCTCATCTGACAAATCTCCCTAAAACCTCTCCAAGTCTCATCTGACAAATCTCCCTAAAACCTGTCCAAACATTTAAGTCTCATCTGACAAATCTCCCTAAAACCTGTCCAAACATTTAAGTCTCATCTGACAAATCTCCCTAAAACCTCTCCAAGTCTCATCTGACAAATCTCCCTAAAACCTGTCCAAACATTTAAGTCTCATCTGACAAATCTCCCTGGACCCTGTCCAAATCTCCCCCTCTACACAAAATATACCTCCCCACCTGACCATATCTACCCCCACACCTGAATAAAGCAGGTATACCTCCAATATTTTCCAAAGAATTTTCTTGTTTTGTTTTCAATTTTTGAATCTCCAATTGGGCAGATTTAAGCTCCTCTTTCAGCTAGAACAGATTCTTTCATTGGTTGGTTGGATGGTGACACACAATATGATATGATGATACATGACAGACTGTGGTGATAGATGACAGACTGTGGTGATAGATGACAGACTGTGGTGATAGATGACAGACTGTGGTGATAGATGACAGACTGTGGTGATAGATGACAGACTGTGGTGATAGATGACAGACTGGTGATAGATGACAGACTGTGGTGATAGATGACAGACTGTGGTGATAGATGACAGACTGTGGTGATAGATGACTTACTGTTTGGTTTTCTTTTTTGACCATGGCTAGCTCAGCTAAAACTCTGGAGATATGACTCACATCAGAGGTGACTTGACTGACTAGGCTATCAGACGGGACTTGACTGACTAGGCTATCAGACGGGACTTGACTGACTAGGCTATCAGAGGGGACTTGACTGACTAGGCTATCAGAGGGGACTTGACTGACTAGGCTATCAGGGGGGACTTGACTGACTAGGCTCGTCGAATCTCTCTGTGCTGAGTGGAGGTGTGAGCTCTCAGAAAATTTATAGTTAAGGGGGTGGCTCACTGATGACTTAGGGGGGTGGCTCTCTGATGACTTAGGGGGGTGGCTCACTGATGACTTAGGGGGGTGGCTCTCTGATGACTTAGGGGGGTGGCTCTCTGATGACTTAGGGGGGTGGCTCACTGATGACTTAGGGGGGTGGCTCACTGATGACTTAGGGGGGTGGCTCACTGATGACTTAGGGGGGTGGCTCACTGATGACTTAGGGGGGTGGCTCACTGATGACTTAGGGGGGTGGGGATGAAATTGTCTATCCTGAAGGTCAGCGTGGATAGCTGTATCGTGGACAGCTGTATTGTGGACCGCTGTATAGTGGACAGCTGTATCGTGGACAGCTGTATCATGGACAGCTGTGTGTCTCAAGGTTTCTGGTAGGAAGTATCCAGGTCTTGTTGACTGCCACACATTATCTAATGGACAAATGGAAATTTATATCACATGGTTTACTTACATCACAATTTATATCACATGGTTTACATACATCACAATTTATATCACATGGTTTACATACATCACAATTTATATCATTGTAAAATGATGTACACATCAGTTTTGATCCTCAAAATATTTTTGGGCTATTGTGCAAGTGGATTTCTAGCAAATGTCCTATTGGACTTTAGTCCATTTGGGCACTTGTCCCATTTGGGCACTTGTCCCATTTGGGCACTTGTCCCATTTGGGCACTTGTCTCATTTGGGCACTTGACCCATTTGGGCACTTGTCCCATTTGGGCACTTGTCCCATTTGGGCACTTGTCCCATTTGGGCACTTGTCTCATTTGGGCACTTGTCCCATTTGGGCACTTGTCCCATTTGGGCACTTGTCCCATTTGGGCACTTGTCCCATTTGGGCACTTGTCCCATTTGGGCACTTGTCCCATTTGGGCACTTGTCTCATTTGGGCACTTGTCCCATTTGGGCACTTGTCCATTTGGGCACTTGTCCCATTTGGGCACCAAGAAAATAGCATATGTATAAGAATTAATGAGGATGGTTTATCCCCAAGTATTTTTACAGAACTTTTGTTTACTAATTTTTTAACAATTTTCACCTTGGCTAACTGAGGGCAGTGACTGATACGAGTCAGTCATACGAGTGCCTGCATGTGGTGACTGATACGAGTCAGTTGTCTGGTTGACTGAGGGCAGTGACTGATACGAGTCAGTCATGCGGGTGCCTGCATGTGGTGACTGATACGAGTCAGTTGTCTGGTTGACTGAGGGCAGTGACTGATACGAGTCGATGCTGGTGGCACTGTGGGATGTCAGGGGACCTTCCTGATGAGACTGGTCAGCATCTGAAGTGTCAAGATTTGTTTTATCAACTCTAATGCTTTAACAAAATCACAAGGATTCTATGAAAGATAAGGATTCTATGAAAGATAAGGATTCTATGAAAGATAAGGATTCTATGAAAGATAAGGATTCTATGAAAGATAAGGATTCTATGAAAGATAAGGATTCTATGAAAGATAAGGATTCTATGAAAGATAAGGATTCTATGAAAGATAAGGATTCTATGAAAGATAAGGATTCTATGAAAGATAAGGATTCTATGAACGATAAGGATTCTATGAAAGATAAGGATTCTATGAAAGATAAGGATTCTATGAAAGGATTTTATGAAAAGATTCTATGAAATGAATATATGAAAGGATTCTATGAAAGATAGAGATTCTATGAAAGGATTCTATGAAAGAAGGATTCTGTGTAAGGATTCTATGAGAGGATTTTATGAGAGGATTTTATGAAAGTTAAGGATTGTATGCTGTGACTATATTCTAAGAGAATGGCATGACTAACCAGAAAATGGTTCCCAGATGATGTCATGTGTTGTACTGTGGCCAGCCAGCATGCAAACAGAGTTGTTTCAATAGCTTTATATTACACTATATTCACACTAGCTTTATATTACACTATATTCACACTAGCTTTTTATTACACTATATTCACACTGGTGTATGCTTATATTACACTATATTCACACAAGAGCTTATACTATATTACTAATTTTACTTCCTGATTGTTAATAGCCTGAAGAATCCCAGCCTTTTTCTGTCTGTGTGGTCAAGTCAGTAAAGCTCATGGTTGCTACACCCAAAAGTCTCGAGTTCAAACCCTTAGGCAGATGAGGCTCGTTAACTGGGGACAGCCACTCTTCTAGAAGAGATAACTCCAAAATCAAACAACTGCTGCCTTGTAGTTTGTTCTTGGTTTGACAAAGGCAATGGAAGCAAATCCAATAAGAAAAGCAGGCTGAAATCGGAGTCAATGGTGCATAACCAGTTGACACGTATACTTAATTATGTTGGAGGGGATCCCTTCCACCATAAAATTAAGAACACAGAAGAAGAGTAATACAAATAAACTAATTAAAATAAACAAAAGCAAACAAAAACAAAAAACAAAACAAAACTTCAACTCTTATTAATTTTGGGTGCAAGTTTGACTATAAATCCTTGGGATTGGTTCATTGGGTGTCCTGCATGACATCACTGGGTGTCCTGCATGACATCACTGGGTGTCATACATGACATCACTGGGTGTCCTGCATGACATCACTGGGTGTCCTGCATGACATCACTGGGTGTCCTGCATGACATCATCAGGTGTCCTGCATGACATCACTGGGTGTCCTGCATGACATCACTGGGTGTCCTGCATGACATCACTGGGTGTCCTGCATGACATCACTGGGTGTCCTGCATGACATCACTGGGTGTCCTGCATGACATCACTGGGTGTCCTGCATGACATCACTGGGTGTCCTGCATGACATCACTGGGTGTCCTGCATGACATCACTGGGTGTCCTGCATGACATCACTGGGTGTCCTGCATGACATCACTGGGTGTCCTGCATGACATCACTGGGTGTCCTGCATGACATCATCAGGTGTCCTGCATGACATCACTGGGTGTCCTGCATGACATCACTGGGTGTCATACATGACATCATTGGGTGTCCTGCATGACATCATCAGGTGTCCTGCATGACATCACTGGGTGTCCTGCATGACATCTTTGGGTGTCCTGCATGACATCACTGGGTGTCCTGCATGACATCATTGGGTGTCCTGCATGACATCACTGGGTGTCCTGCATGACATCATCAGGTGTCCTGCATGACATCACTGGGTGTCCTGCATGACATCATCAGGTGTCCTGCATGACATCATCAGGTGTCCTGCATGACATCATTGGGTGTCCTGCATGACATCATCAGGTGTCCTGCATGACATCACTGGGTGTCCTGCATGACATCATTGGGTGTCCTGCATGACATCATTGGGTGTCCCGCATGACATCATTGGGTGTCCTGCATGACATCATCAGGTGTCCTGCATGACATCACTGGGTGTCCTGCATGACATCATTGGGTGTCCTGCATGACATCATTGGGTGTCCTGCATGACATCATCAGGTGTCCTGCATGACATCACTGGGTGTCCTGCATGACATCACTGGGTGTCATACATGACATCACTGGGTGTCCTGCATGACATCACTGGGTGTCCTGCATGACATCACTGGGTGTCCTGCATGACATCACTGGGTGTCCTGCATGACATCACTGGGTGTCCTGCATGACATCACTGGGTGTCATACATGACATCATTGGGTGTCCTGCATGACATCATCAGGTGTCCTGCATGACATCACTGGGTGTCCTGCATGACATCACTGGGTGTCCTGCATGACATCACTGGGTGTCCTGCATGACATCACTGGGTGTCATAAATGACATCATTGGGTGTCCTGCATGACATCATCAGGTGTCCTGCATGACATCATTGGGTGTCCTGCATGACATCACTGGGTGTCATACATGACATCACTGGGTGTCCTGCATGACATCACTGGGTGTCCTGCATGACATCACTGGGTGTCCTGCATGACATCACTGGGTGTCCTGCATGACATCACTGGGTGTCCTGCATGACATCACTGGGTGTCATACATGACATCATTGGGTGTCCTGCATGACATCATCAGGTGTCCTGCATGACATCACTGGGTGTCCTGCATGACATCACTGGGTGTCCTGCATGACATCACTGGGTGTCCTGCATGACATCACTGGGTGTCCTGCATGACATCACTGGGTGTCCTGCATGACATCACTGGGTGTCCTGCATGACATCACTGGGTGTCATACATGACATCACTGGGTGTCCTGCATGACATCACTGGGTGTCCTGCATGACATCACTGGGTGTCCTGCATGACATCACTGGGTGTCCTGCATGACATCACTGGGTGTCCTGCATGACATCACTGGGTGTCCTGCATGACATCACTGGGTGTCCTGCATGACATCACTGGGTGTCCTGCATGACATCACTGGGTGTCCTGCATGACATCACTGGGTGTCCTGCATGACATCACTGGGTGTCCTGCATGACATCACTGGGTGTCCTGCAGGACCATATTGACAACCTGTTATGTGACCTACTTAACTTTTAGGAATTGTTAACAAAGTCTTTGTTTAACAATGCCAAAACCACAAGGCAGCAAATGTTTGATTTGTGAGTTGTCTCCCCTAGGTGGGTTGCTGCCCCCAGATATCAGTCGTCTCCCCTAGATGGGTTGCTGCCCCCAGATATCAGTCGTCTCCCCTAGATGGGTTGCTGCCCCCAGATATCAGTCGTCTCCCCTAGGTGGGTTGCTGCCCCCTAGATGGGTTGCTGTCCCCTAGATGGGTTGCTGCCCCCTAGGTGGGTTGCTGTCCCCTAGGTGGGTTGCTGTCACCTAGATGGGTTGCTGCCCCCAGATATCAGTCGTCTCCCCTAGATGGGTTGCTGCCCCCTAGATGGGTTGCTGTCCCCTAGATGGGTTGCTGTCCCCTAGGTGGGTTGCTGTCCCCTAGGTGGGTTGCTGTCCCCTAGGTGGGTTGCTGTCACCTAGATGGGTTGCTGCCCCCAGATATCAGTCGTCTCCCCTAGATGGGTTGCTGCCCCCTAGATGGGTTGCTGTCCCCTAGATGGGTTGCTGTCCCCTAGATGGGTTGCTGCCCCCTAGATGGGTTGCTGCCCCCTAGATGGGTTGCTGCCCCCTAGATGGGTTGCTGTCCCCTAGATGGGTTGCTGTCCCCTAGATGGGTTGCTGCCCCCTAGATGGGTTGCTGCCCCCTAGATGGGTTGCTGCCCCCAGATATGAAGCCTCACCTACCTGTGGGTCAGGACTTTTTATTTTAGTAACTATGACCCAACTACACCGACCTTTTTTGTCAAACTGAATATTACTATACTAAAAAAGAGAGCAATTTGATATTAGCATATACTATCAGCATATATATATATACTTTTTTATAATATACAAAAACTATACATATATATATATATTAGCATACATTGAAAAAGTCCTGGGTTTGGTTTCCATTGGATCCATTTTATTGGCTCGAGGCAATCGTTGTCGCAGCTCCCAATTGACCTGTGGGTTCTTATACAAATCAACAAGTAAAGCTTCAAGTCTGCTCTCAGCCTTTATTCGAAGCTGTTTTTCTTCCTCAATGAAACTATCTCTGTAAAAATATTATAACAAAGATGTCATGTTAAACTAATTTTCTTTCTTTAATCAAAGCTTTGGCAGCTCATGAGATCTCTAATACATTTTAACGACTGCCACCCTGTAGAGATGGGTTGGATTAGTCACGGCTACTAGGGGCAGATCATTTAGTATTTAAACGATTTGAGACTATGGTGAAGTAACAATTTCTGCTTGATATTTTCATTGTTGCCTGTAAACTGTCGTCACTGACGGCTGCTTTGGCGGCCTTGGGGGGTAATGTCGGATTAATTGTGAATTACTGAAAAGTAGAAAATAAAACAATTAAATAATGGTGTATGCAATGCTGCGGGTCGGCTTGTTAGTTTTATTTTCAGTGCATTTAAATACTTATTAAAAAAGTTTTCTATAATTTATGTTATTTCCACTTTTCAGTTGACCCCTCTTAGGCTACGACTAAAAAAATATATACATTAAAACTAGAAGAGTAGCTTGCAATCTCTACAGATGCTGTTGGTGGTTGATGCTCAAATCACTCAACTCTGAGAAAAAGTTCACCATCGACAGCCAACTGATAGAATGATCGCTAGTTATCTCCCCTTTTATTATTTAATTTAGTAATATTTGAATTAAATTTTAATGACTAATCTAATGTCTAATTAGATTAAAAAAGCATATTCTTACATTGTTATCAAAGACAAATGTTTCTGAGATGTAAATTAAATTGGTGCATTAGAAGTTGGTCAAATTTGAGTTACAAGATTTGCCACAAACCCACAAAAAGTAAACAGACAAACAGACATTGTGAACTAAATAAAAGCTTATAAAAATAAAAGTCATTCTGCACAGGGGTCAGGGGTTCTACTCGATTCAAAGGTCAAACTGCCTCAGTTGACTCAATTGAATCAGGCCCCGGCAGTCAAGTGCCTGGTACGCCCAGAACTCCCACTTGAGTACTAGCTTAAGCTTATGTTAAACTATATATTATGTTTAAAACTATATAGATAGATCTAGTATAGAATAAAGGACTATAGTCTATAGACCTTTATAATTTTTTTTTACTTTAAGCCACTTAAGCCTATAAATATTTTATAGGCCTAATATTAAATACGAGCCGACCCGCAGCGTATCATACGCCGCTATTTAGTTTTATTTTCTACTTTTCAGTAATTCATAAATTTGACAGTACCAATGCTGCTACTGAAAATATTTGCTTTAAAACACTAAAACCCTCTTTTCCCCCAACCACACCCCTCGTGAAAGCAGCCTCCTCTTAGTTACCTCCCCTAAGTTTAAAATCGTTTCAAACTAAATTATCTGCCCCTATTAGCCGTCACTAAACCCGGCTCTACGATTGTAAACAGCGTGAACCACAGCTCACCAGACCATATGGGGATGGAGGAGGAGAGGGTGCGGCTAGGCACGCTTACAGCTTGGTGTTTTCTAGGGTCTCCAAGAAGAGATTTATATATAGATGTTAGGCCTGGCCTATAGTAAAATAGTTCATCGTACTCAAAAGTTCACAACTCATGTCATACAAAATGAAAATACTAATAAAAATAATAAATAGGCCTAATTATTAATTAGGGCCTATGCCTATAGTATAGGCCAGATCTATAGTATAGGCCCAATAGAAGTAATACACTAAAATAGTGCCTAATGCTCTAATAATTTTTAATACTATTATATTATTATATAATATTATATAATATATTATACTATAGAATAGACCAGGGGTCGGCAACCTTTTGAGACGGAAGAGCCAAAAGTTAAAATTTTGACAATTTCCCAGTTTTTAAAGAGCCACTGACATTTTATTTCAATATTTTATTATTTGATTAGGATTGGGTAAATACATTTGATTTGTTATTTAAAATACATAGCTTTAAATATGAAATAATATTTATTCATATAAAAACATATACTTGTTTCGCCAGAAGAATGAAATTAGTAATAAAAAAATTAAAATATAGGAATATCCCAATCCACTTTAGAAGCTGTTACTTAAATTTTTTTTTTACGGATAACACCGGCTCAGAAGGTGTCTCTCATTAGCCAGGCAGGCCTAAACACGGCAAACTCCGACTAACTGGCATGGATATTGGCTTGATTAGCGTGTATCTCTCACTTCTGTCATTTGGTTCTCCACAGGCCTATCTTCCATCCCACAGACCCCAGGGAAAACTCGTACCCCACCGTCCTGTACCTGGCTCAACAGTAGGAAGCTAATAATAACTACGCCACTGACGTCAAATTAATGATTACTGACAGATAGGGAAATGCATTCTAAATTATCATTCCCAAATTAACGATATTCGAAAAAGTCAGCACTTGGGCAGTGGCCAGCAAATTGTTGTCAAAGGGCTGAGTGTTTTTATCCTGTGTAAACTTGTGTATTGTGTATCCTTACAGCATAATTTTTGTTATGAGTTTTGAAAATTAAATAATATAGGCTTAGGCCTAACTATTAATATTTGTGCAAGGAGCTGGAGAGCCACACCGTGACACCAAAAGAGCCGCATGTGGCTCGCGAGCCGCAGGTTGCCGACCAAGACTTCCTAATATATAAATTTATAGACTATTTAAAAAAATAGACCTAGATCTAGACTATATTAAAATTATACTATAGGCCTATCTATCTATAATAAATCAATATGCCTACTTTAATTCATTTTCGTCTTTTAACTTTTCTGAACGGAGTTTTGCTTCTTCCAAAGCCGTTCTAAGCGTAGTTATGGTACTTTTCTCTTTATCTTTAAGCTTTCTGGACAATTTGTCTGGTGTTCGGTCAAGCCTTCGCCTTACAACAATAGATCTGTGTTTTTCGCTTTGCTTTTCATCCATTTAATTTTTTTCTTTTAGATTAATTATTAATTAATTATCTAATCTAGATCAGTCTAGTCTAGACTCTAGTCTACATGTTTGTTGTTCATAAATCTTTAAAACTAAATCTAGATTCTAGATCTAAATCTATAGGCCTATAGGGTATAATATTATATTATAGATTTTTAATCGTAGAGGCTGTTAGATACTAGATCTAGATTTCTAGATCTAGATTCTAGATAGCAGTCTAATAGATCAAGATCTAGTAGAAAGCGGAAATTGTTGTTACAGAACTTGAACTACCTTACTAGATCTACTAGAAGGAGATCTAGATCTATGATCGTAAGCCAGATCAGTATTTTAAAAAAGCATGAAAAAAAACCCAACCTTTTAATAACAAGCTTTTATGTAAAAATGCAATAAAGGAGAATATAAATGATTTTGTTTAAATGTATAATAATAATGTACTATTTAAATAACTATAAAGTAAAGCGTGGGTCACTATATTAATTATTATCTATTGGATACCTTCAGTGGCATAGCTAGGATTTTCGGGCCCCTATGCAAAAATTATAATTGGGCCCCTACGTCAATCTGTAAATTGTGTATTTTATACGTCCTAATTGTGTATTTATACGGTATTATTATGTAGATCTAGTACCCGTAACGTAAAATACCTTTGATTTTATATCATTTTTATGTAAAAACCAACTAACAAATTAACTGTAAGCCTGTAACATTTAAGTAACCTAACACAGTAGCATCACAGGGCAGGGGCCTCACAATTTAGGCGTGACACCATGACGAAAACTGTCAAACCTATGTTTAATTCAGTTAAAATAATAATATATTAAGGAGAGGAGGTAACACTCCACTGGAAATGCAAAATTGTTGGACGGGGTGATATCGAACCCTTTGACGCCACTAACCAAATACAAATTTTAAAAAGTTGCTCGTGATTTATTTAAATTTTTTTTTTCTTTTCTTATAAGTTTGCAAAATGATTAATAATAATATGTTCCTTGAAGTCCATTTTAGTTGCTTCTGTATGATCGATCCTTAGGGTGGCCAAGTTACTGACCTAAAGGACATATCTACAACTTGTTTCATAACATCATAATAATGGAGAGACTCGGGAAGCCTAATCGTATACTACTGCCGAGGACACCCTTTATTTTTTTTCTCCGTATCCCTAGGACATGGCGCTCATTAAAATAAGTGTATGGGCCGTAGTACTCACAGGGGGAGCCCGGGGCAACGGCTGATACGCCAGTGCCGTTTGACCTTTGAATTTAGCAGTAATCCTGACCCCCGGCATTAAGAAAGCTTTTGGGGAAATCTGGGTGGCAAACCGAACCGCCGTAATGTTAAGGAACCGCTCTCCAAACGTATAAAAAAATTTAATGGTAGAAAACTTTACAGGAGTCAAAGTTGCTTTCTGGCCTCTCTTCGAGGGGGGGGGGGGAGGCACTGCTCCTCGTGAGGGGGGTTGTGGTAGGAAATTTCACGGTCAGTAGAGGTTTGTCTGAATTATTCTAAACGGCCTCACAGTGTTTCTTGGTGATTGGATCATGTTTGTATTAATGCATATATTAAAACCGTTTTCTAAAACGCGAAATAACGGCTAAAACTTGTTTTCTAACTCAGCTTTTTTATAATGCAAAAATGTGACGTCACACCATCTGACCCCCCTCCCCCTCATCACACATCGTCACAAAATTACGGACCGTCCCCCCTACGAGTGTGACGTGATATATGGACGACCCCTTGCTATTACCTTTCTTCCTCTTTATAATTATTTAAATTTTAAGAAGACGCTATAAATAAATTCTTAAACATCACAGATGTAGCCTGATTGAATTTTATAGTAAGCATAGTTTGTTTTTCTTCAATATTCGTCACTGTCGGGTAAATAGTACATCTCTAATTTTACAAGGCATTATGATCCATTAAATCATTATCTAAGTAGATCTATTTATTAAGTAGATCTAGATCTAGATTAGATATAATTTTGTTACTAGTAATGATGTAACAACAGATCTATACTATTATAAATATACTATTAATAATAATCAACAGCGTACAATCTAATAAATAAAATAATGACAAGCACTACTACTACGTCAAGTGAAATTGTACATCTCAATGTTGGCGGAACAAGGTAGAATCTACCTAAGCCCCTAACTAAGCCCTAAGCCTACTAACTACTAAGCTTAGTAGATTCTAATAGTAAATAGTTAAATACTAAATACACTAGTACTAATAGATCTAGTAAGCCACTGTTCTACAAACTAGTACTACTAGATCTAGTACTACCAGATCTTGATCTAGTACTACTTGATCTAGATTCTAGTGAGTCTAAGTCTACTAGATCTAGTGACAGTCTAGTCAGACTCTAGTCTAGATCTAGACTACTAATTTACTAAAATACTGTAAAATTAGATCTAGCAGTAGCTAAAAGTAGCTAGGGCCTATCTCACTCACTGCTATCAGCTATTTTTTTTTATTTCTATCCCTAATAAATTTGTACTAGGCCTAATAATTTTTAATAAATATATAAATAGGCCTAAGGCTAGGCCTAACTTTATTTAAACTATTATATAATTAGGCCTAACTAACTAATACTAGGCCTAGTGTGTGGTGTCATGACACTAACAGTGTGGTGTCATGGCACTTACAGTGTGGTGTCATGACACTGAGTGTGGTGTCATGGCACTAATAGTGGGTGGTGTCATGGCACTAACAGAGTGGTGTCATGGCACTAATAGTGTGTGGTGTCATGGCACTAACAGAGTGGTGTCATGGCACTGAGTGTGGTGTCATGGCACTAACAGTCTGTGGTGTCATGGCACTAACAGAGTGTGGTGTCATGGCACTAACAGAGTGTGGTGTCATGGCACTAACAGAGTGTGGTGTCATGGCACTAACAGTGTGTGGTGTCATGGCACTAACAGTCTGTGGTGTCATGGCACTAACAGTCTGTGGTGTCATGGCACTTACAGTGTGGTGTCATGGCACTAACAGTGTGTGGTGTCATGGCACTAACAGAGTGTGGTGTCATGGCACTTACAGTGTGGTGTCATGGCACTAACAGTCTGTGGTGTCATGGCACTAACAGTGTGTGGTGTCATGGCACTAACAGAGTGTGGTGTCATGGCACAAACAGAGTGGTGTCATGGCACTAAGTGTGGTGTCATGGCACTAACAGCTTGTGATGTCATGGCACTAACAGAGTGTGGTGTCATGGCACTAACAGTCTGTGGTGTCATGGCACTAACAGTCTGTGGTGTCATGGCACTTACAGTGTGGTGTCATGGCACTAACAGAGTGTGGTGTCATGGCACTAACAGAGTGTGGTGTCATGGCACTAACAGAGTGGTGTCATGGCACTAAGTGTGGTGTCATGGCACTAACAGCTTGTGATGTCATGGCACTAACAGAGTGTGGTGTCATGGCACTAAGTGTGGTGTCATGGCACTAACAGAGTGGTGTCATGGCACTAACAGTGTGTGGTGTCATGGCACTAACAGAGTGTGGTGTCATGGCACTTACAGTGTGGTGTCATGGCACTAACAGTGTGTGGTGTCATGGCACTAACAGTGTGTGGTGTCATGGCACTAACAGAGTGTGGTGTCATGGCACTAACAGAGTGTGATGTCATGGCACTAACAGTGTGTGATGTCATGGCACTAACAGTGTGTGGTGTCATGGCACAAACAGCGTGTGATGTCATGGCACTAACAGCGTGTGATGTCATGGCACTAACAGCGTGTGATGTCATGGCACTAACAGTGTGTGGTGTCATGGCACTGAGTGTGGTGTCATGGCACTAACAGTGTGTGGTGTCATGGCACTAATAGAGTGGTGTCATGACACTAACAGCGTGTCAAGGCAATAATTGATACCCTTGTTATTTTTGCAGATTTTCCACCTCCAGACAAACATTGACTTGGAACCCTGACACATTTTTCACCAGGTTTGTGTGTCTTTCATTCACGTCTGCAATTTTTCTCTCAGTATTATTCCATTCACATCTGCAACTGTTTCTCATTCATGTCTGCAACTGTTTCTCAGTATTATTCCATTCACATCTGCAACTGTTTCTCTTTCACGTCTGCAACTGTTTCTCAGTATTATTCCATTCACATCTGCAACTGTTTCTCATTCACGTCTGCAACTGTTTCTCAGTATTATTCCATTCACATCTGCAACTGTTTCTCATTCACGTCTGCAACTGTTTCTCAGTGTTATTCCATTCACATCTGCAACTGTTTCTCATTCACGTCTGCAACTGTTTCTCAGTATTATTCCATTCACATCTGCAACTGTTTCTCATTCACGTCTGCAACTGTTTCTCAGTATTATTCCATTCACATCTGCAACTGTTTCTCATTCATGTCTGCAACTGTTTCTCATAATTATTCCATTCACATCTGCAACTGTTTCTCATTCACGTCTGCAACTGTTTCTCAGTATTATTCCATTCACATCTGCAACTGTTCTTCATTCACGTCTGCAACTGTTTCTCAGTATTATTCCATTCACATCTGCAACTGTTTCTCATTCACGTCTGCAACTGTTTCTCAGTATTATTCCATTCACATCTGCAACTGTTTCTCATTCACGTCTGCAACTGTTTCTCATAATTATTCCATTCACATCTGCAACTGTTTCTCATTCACATCTGCAACTGTTTCTCATTCACGTCTGCAACTGTTTCTCATAATTATTCCATTCACCTCTGCAACTATTTCTCAGTATTATTTCATTCACATCTGCAACTGTTTCTCATTCATGTCTGCAACTGTTTTTCAGTATTATTCCATTCACATCTGCAACTGTTTCTCATTCATGTCTGCAACTGTTTTTCAGTATTATTCCTTTCACGTCTGCAACTGTTTCTCAGTATAATGATTGTATTTTTAAAATGAAGCTGAAATGTGTTGATGGCCATACTTTTGATTTGCTCCCAGCTTGCTCAGTGGAAGAATTTCATCAGACAGGGACCAAACTGGAGCGGTAAGCGTGACAGCACTCCATTATTGTTCTTGGTACTCTAAGTTTGTCAGCTCATCAGTTGACATTTGTTTCTTGAAATAATTTAGTGGATGTTTTACTCTTTTACTTGATCCTTTTATCCCCATGATTGCTACTAAATGTGTGTAACTTGGGAACAAATTTTCACCAAACCTATTAGTTTCAAATTAGCCACTGGTTAAAGATCCGATGACAGTGTAATGTGATGTAACATGAAACAATTAGTTTAAATTACTTTTTCTTTTAAAGTAAATTTTACAACTTCCACTGACGTGTTGGGTTTACTGAAAACTAAATGCAGCTATGTCTAAATCACAAGCTTATCAGATCCACTTATAATAGCTATTTTAAATAGATCTGCTGTTTTTTCTGTGTTTATTTTCATTTTTAAAAAGTTTCAATGTTTAGTCTTATTTTAAGGTCAACAACCAAATAATTTGCTTAACCTTTTTAATGATTTGGTTTTGACTATTACTTTCCCTTATTACTGTTAATTAGGTTTTTATCTATCATGTTGATTAGATTTTTATTGATCGCGATCCCAAACTATTTGCTGTGTTGTTGAACTTCTTGCGTACAAAAGAGATCAGCTTAAGGTGAGATGTACTGTCTTATGTTGGTGCCGCTGCAGTCTATAATCTGCTACACGTCTGCTACACGTCAGCTACACTATACACATCACCTACACTCTATACATCTGTCACACGCTACACGTCACCCACACTCCATACATCTGTCACACGCTACACGTGATCCCAAACTATTTGCTGTGTTGTTGAACTTCTTGCGTACAAAAGAGATCAGCTTAAGGTGAGATGTACTGTCTTATGTTGGTGCCGCTGCAGTCTATAATCTGCTACACGTCTGCTACACGTCAGCTACACTATACACATCACCTACACTCTATACATCTGTCACACGCTACACGTCACCCACACTCCATACATCTGTCACACGCTACACGTCAGCTACACTATACATGTCACCTACACTCTATACATCTGTCACACGCTACACATTACCTACACTCTATACATCTGTCACACGCTACACGTCACCTACACTCTATACATCTGTCACACGCTACACATCACCTACACTCTATACATCTGTCACACGCTACACATCAGCTACACTCTATAATCTGCATCACTTGACACATCCATGCTAAAATGAAAATGTTCCTCCAGAAATGTTGACATATCTGCACTGAGGCACGAGGCAGAGTTCTACGGGATTAATGCTTTAGGTAGGTTTCTAACTCCTCCCTCTCTAATGCTTTAGGTAGGTTTCTAACTCCTCCCTCTCTAATGCTTTAGGTAGGTTTCTAACTCCTCCCTCTCTAATGCTTTAGGTAGGTTTCTAACTCCTCCCTCTCTAATGCTTTAGGTAGGTTTCTAACTCCTCCCTCTCTAATGCTTTAGGTAGGTTTCTAACTCCTCCCTCTCTAATGCTTTAGGTAGGTTTCTAACTCCTCCCTCTCTAATGCTTTAGGTAGGTTTCTAACTCCTCCCTCTCTAATGCTTTAGGTAGGTTTCTAACTCCTCCCTCTCTAATGCTTTAGGTAGGTTTCTA
Organism: Physella acuta; assembly: GCF_028476545.2. NCBI lineage: Eukaryota > Metazoa > Mollusca > Gastropoda > Physidae > Physella > Physella acuta. The sequence continues at coordinate 1,369,083 of NW_026731674.1, read as the reverse complement.
ACTCCTCCCTCTCTAATGCTTTAGGTAGGTTTCTAACTCCTCCCTCTCTAATGCTTTAGGTAGGTTTCTAACTCCTCCCTCTCTAATGCTTTAGGTAGGTTTCTAACTCCTCCCTCTCTAATGCTTTAGGTAGGTTTCTAACTCCTCCCTCTCTAATGCTTTAGGTAGGTTTCTAACTCCTCCCTCTCTAATGCTTTAGGTAGGTTTCTAACTCCTCCCTCTCTAATGCTTTAGGTAGGTTTCTAACTCCTCCCTCTCTAATGCTTTAGGTAGGTTTCTAACTCCTCCCTCTCTAATGCTTTAGGTAGGTTTCTAACTCCTCCCTCTCTAATGCTTTAGGTAGGTTTCTAACTCCTCCCTCTCTAATGCTTTAGGTAGGTTTCTAACTCCTCCCTCTCTAATGCTTTAGGTAGGTTTCTAACTCCTCCCTCTCTAATGCTTTAGGTAGGTTTCTAACTCCTCCCTCTCTAATGCTTTAGGTAGGTTTCTAACTCCTCCCTCTCTAATGCTTTAGGTAGGTTTCTAACTCCTCCCTCTCTAATGCTTTAGGTAGGTTTCTAACTCCTCCCTCTCTAATGCTTTAGGTAGGTTTCTAACTCCTCCCTCTCTAATGCTTTAGGTAGGTTTCTAACTCCTCCCTCTCTAATGCTTTAGGTAGGTTTCTAACTCCTCCCTCTCTAATGCTTTAGGTAGGTTTCTAACTCCTCCCTCTCTAATGCTTTAGGTAGGTTTCTAACTCCTCCCTCTCTAATGCTTTAGGTAGGTTTCTAACTCCTCCCTCTCTAATGCTTTAGGTAGGTTTCTAACTCCTCCCTCTCTAATGCTTTAGGTAGGTTTCTAACTCCTCCCTCTCTAATGCTTTAGGTAGGTTTCTAACTCCTCCCTCTCTAATGCTTTAGGTAGGTTTCTAACTCCTCCCTCTCTAATGCTTTAGGTAGGTTTCTAACTCCTCCCTCTCTAATGCTTTAGGTAGGTTTCTAACTCCTCCCTCTCTAATGCTTTAGGTAGGTTTCTAACTCCTCCCTCTCTAATGCTTTAGGTAGGTTTCTAACTCCTCCCTCTCCTCTTTATGTAAGATTTATGTCTCCCTCTCTGTGGTTGATGTCTCCCTCTCTTTGTGTGGTTGATGTGCAGTCATGTCTACTTTCAGTGCGGCGTCTTTCCTTGTGTGAAGATTTAGATCATTCTTCTTGCGGTGATGTTCTATTTCATGGCTACTTTCATCCTCCTGGTGAGTACATTTTTAACTGGTTTGTGTGTGGCAGGGTGTGTGTGTGTGTGTGGCAGGACGTGTGTGTGTGGCAGGACAAGTGTGTGTCCCATTTATCCAATGTAAAAAAAAAACTGAAAGCCCACGTGTGTAAGTGAAGCCCCTGTAACACAAAATAGCTAGAAGATGTAAGCACATGTTGCTGTAAGCACATGCTGATGTAAGCACATGCTGATTGATTGCATGTTTCTCATGGCCAGCTCCACCTCTGCCTAACTCCTCCAGGCTCTCTGTGGTCAGTGTGGAGAGTGGTGAGGGTCAAAGGTCAAGTCATCCACATCCTCAGGGCAGGTGGGTGTTTGCAGCATCTTTTAGCCTAGCCACCCATCTCACCCACCCATCTCACCCATCCATCTCACCCATCCATGTCATCCATCCATGTCATCCATCCATGTCATCCATCCATGTCATCCATCCATGTCATCCATCCATGTCATCCATCCATGTCATCCATCCATGTCACCCATCCATGTCATCCATCCATGTCACCCATCCATGTCATCCATCCAAATGACCCATCCATCTCACCCATCCATGTCATCCATCCAAATGACCCATCCATCTCACCCATCCATGTCATCCATCCATGTCATCCATCCATGTCATCCATCCAAATGACCCATCCATCTCACCCATCCATGTCATCCATCCAAATGACCCATCCATCTCACCCATCCATGTCATCCATCCATGTCATCCATCCAAATGACCCATCCATCTCACCCATCCATGTCATCCATCCAAATGACCCATCCATCTCACCCATCCATCTCACCCATCCATCTCATCCATCCAAATGACCCATCCATGTCATCCATCCATGTCATCCATCCAAATGACCCATCCATCTCACCCATCCATGTCATCCATCCAAATGACCCATCCATCTCACCCATCCATGTCATCCATCCAAATGACCCATCCATCTCACCCATCCATGTCATCCATCCAAATGACCCATCCATCTCACCCATCCATGTCATCCATCCAAATGACCCATCCATCTCACCCATCCATGTCATCCATCCAAATGACCCATCCATCTCACCCATCCATCTCACCCATCCATGTCATCCATCCAAATGACCCATCCATCTCACCCATCCATCTCACCCATCCATGTCATCCATCCAAATGACCCATCCATCTCACCCATCCATGTCATCCATCCAAATGACCCATCCATGTCATCCATCCATCTCACCCATCCATGTCATCCATCCATCTCACCCATCCATGTCATCCATCCATCTCACCCATCCATGTCATCCATCCAAATGACCCATCCATCTCACCCATCCATGTCATCCATCCAAATGACCCATCCATGTCATCCATCCATCTCACCCATCCATGTCATCCATCCATCTCACCCATCCATGTCATCCATCCATCTCACCCATCCATGTCATCCATCCAAATGACCCATCCATCTCACCCATCCATGTCATCCATCCATATGACCCAGCGGGTACAATGTGAAAATACCTTCAACCAACTTGTTGATGCCTCCACTTCAGATTGTCATCACCTGGTATCAAGTCCACTTCAGTCTATACCAGCCTACACAAACAAGGTAAACATTGCTAGAATGTCCACTTCAGTCTATACCAGCCTACACAAACAAGGTAAACATTGTTAGAATGTCCACTTCAGTCTATACCAGCCTACACAAACAAGGTAAACATTGCTAACCCTAACCCTAGAATGTCCAGCTCAGTCTATAGCTTGGACTGCCTTAAGTGTAACAATGTTGTTGATATTCTCTCAGATAGGACTGCCTTAAGTGTAACAATGTTGTTGATATTCTCTCAGCTAGGACTGCCTTAAGTGTAACAATGTTGTTGATATTCTCTCAGCTAGGACTGCCTTAAGTGTAACAATGTTGTTGATATTCTCTCAGCTAGGACTGCCTTAAGTGTAACAATGTTGTTGATATTCTCTCATATAGGACTGCCTTAAGTGTAACAATGTTGTTGATATTCTCTCAGATAGGACTGCCTTAAGTGTAACAATGTTGTTGATATTCTCTCAGCTAGGACTGCCTTAAGTGTAACAATGTTGTTGATATTCTCTCAGCTAGGCCTTAAGTGTAACAATGTTGTTGATATTCTCTCAGATAGGACTGCCTTAAGTGTAACAATGTTGTTGATATTCTCTCAGCTAGGACTGCCTTAAGTGTAACAATGTTGTTGATATTCTCTCATATAGGACTGCCTTAAGTGTAACAATGTTGTTGATATTCTCTCAGATAGGACTGCCTTAAGTGTAACAATGTTGTTGATATTCTCTCATATAGGACTGCCTTAAGTGTAACAATGTTGTTGATATTCTCTCAGATAGGACTGCCTTAAGTGTAACAATGTTGTTGATATTCTCTCAGCTAGGACTGCCTTAAGTGTAACAATGTTGTTGATATTCTCTCAGCTAGGCCTTAAGTGTAACAATGTTGTTGATATTCTCTCAGCTAGGACTGACTTAAGTGTAACAATGTTGTTGATATTCTCTCAGATAGGACTGCCTTAAGTGTAACAATGTTGTTGATATTCTCTCAGCTAGGACTGCCTTAAGTGTAACAATGTTGTTGATATTCTCTCATATAGGACTGCCTTAAGTGTAACAATGTTGTTGATATTCTCTCAGATAGGACTGCCTTAAGTGTAACAATGTTGTTGATATTCTCTCATATAGGACTGCCTTAAGTGTAACAATGTTGTTGATATTCTCTCAGATAGGACTGCCTTAAGTGTAACAATGTTGTTGATATTCTCTCAGATAGGACTGCCTTAAGTGTAACAATGTTGTTGATATTCTCTCAGATAGGACTGCCTTAAGTGTAACAATGTTGTTGATATTCTCTCATATAGGACTGCCTTAAGTGTAACAATGTTGTTGATATTCTCTCAGATAGGACTGCCTTAAGTGTAACAATGTTGTTGATATTCTCTCAGATAGGACTGCCTTAAGTGTAACAATGTTGAGAGGCCACCAAAACTGGATCTGTGCTGCCTACCCCCACTTCATCTCCTGCTTCAGGTCAGTGCTCTATTGCTGCAGGTTGTGCGTAGATGTCATGTGGCTATGTGGTTAAATGTTTGAGCTGTGGCTATGTGGTTAAATGTTTGAGCTGTGGCTATGTGGTTAAATGTTTGAGCTGTGGCTATGTGGTTAAATGTTTGAGCTGTGGCTATGTGGTTAAATGTTTGAGCTGTGGCTATGTGGTTAAATGTTTGAGCTGTGGCTATGTGGTTAAATGTTTGAGCTGTGGCTATGTGGTTAAATGTTTGAGCTGTGGCTATGTGGTTAAATGTTTGAGCTGTGGTTAAATGTTTGAACTGTGGCTATGTGGTTAAATATTTGAGCTGTGGCTATGTGGTTAAATGTTTGAGCTGTGGCTATGTGGTTAAATGTTTGAGCTGTGGCTAACTGCTGTGTGTGTACCTGTAGGATGAAGGATTCCACCGGCTGGCACCTGCTGTGGACGAGCCAGCACATGGAGAGCCAGGTGGAGAGGGTGGCCCTCAATGCTAAAGTGGTCACCTCCAGCCAGGACAACAGCAAGATGGTGGCCGCCTCAGCTGGCTCCACGGTCTGGCTCTGGGCCGTATGGGACGATGGAGACAGCAGACAGATAGGTCATACATTATCAGTGTTTAGGTCATACATTACCAGGGTTTAGGTCATACATTATCAGGTTTTAGGTCATACATTGTCTATCAACCTTTTTGAAATGAATATAGGCGCCATAGCGCTGACGGGATAGTCTAGGGCGCCATATTGCACCCTGCACTGGGCGCGCCTGATTTAGTATATTGTGAACGACTATAGTACTACTTCTTATCCATATTTATCACACTCTTTAAAACTAATGTATGGGCCATAGCGCTTAAGGAATAACCTGGGGCACCAAATTGCACCCTGTCGGTTTTTCAAAGGAACTTCCCCAGGAGTATTCTCATCAGTTTCCGCAAAAAAAACAACAACACAAACCCAAAAAACTTTGATGGTCTGGTCACATCCCTGCATTTTGTTGGTCTGGTCAAATATTTTCTCAGGTGTGTTTGACCTCCATGTTTCAGGTGTGTTTGACCTCCATGTTTCAGGTGTGTTTGACCTCCATGTTTCAGGTGTGTTTGACCTCCATGTTTCAGGTGTGTTTGACCTCCATGTGTCTGTAGACAACCTGTTCTTTATTGGCAGCCAGCTGGTTGCGCTGAGTCGTACTGGCAAGGTGGGGGTCTGGCACTCCATGACACAACACTGGCAGGTCAGACATTTGTTGTATGCATCTTTTGGCTGGACATTTGTTGTATGCATCTTTTGGCTGGACATTTGTTGTATGCATCTTTTGGCTGGACATTTGTTGTATGCATCTTTTGGCTGGACTTTTGTTGTATGCATCTTTTGGCTGGACATTTGTTGTATTCATCTTTTGGCTGGACATTTGTTGTATGCATCTTTTGGCTGGACATTTGTTGTATGCATCTTTTGGCTGGACTTTTGTTGTATGCATCTTTTGGCTGGACATTTGTTGTATGCATCTTTTGGCTGGACATTTGTTGTATGCATCTTTTGGCTGGACATTTGTTGTATGCATCTTTTGGCTGGACATTTGTTGTATGCATCTTTTGGCTGGACTTTTGTTGTATGCATCTTTTGGCTGGACATTTGTTGTATTCATCTTTTGGCTGGACATTTGTTGTATGCATCTTTTGGCTGGACATTTGTTGTATGCATCTTTTGGCTGGACTTTTGTTGTATGCATCTTTTGGCTGGACATTTGTTGTATGCATCTTTTGGCTGGACATTTGTTGTATGCATCTTTTGGCTGGACATTTGTTGTATGCATCTTTTGGCTGGACATTTGTTGTATGCATCTTTTGGCTGGACATTTGTTGTATTCATCTTTTGGCTGGACATTTGTTGTATGCATCTTTTGGCTGGACATTTGTTGTATGCATCTTTTGGCTGGACATTTGTTGTATGCATCTTTTGGCTGGACATTTGTTGTATGCATCTTTTGGCTGGACATTTGTTGTATGCATCTTTTGGCTTTACATTTGTTGTATGCATCTTTTGGCTGGACATTTGTTGTATGCATCTTTTGGCTGGACATTTGTTGTATGCATCTTTTGGCTGGACATTTGTTGTATGCATCTTTTGGCTGGACATTTGTTGTATGCATCTTTTGGCTGGACATTTGTTGTATGCATCTTTTGGCTGGACATTTGTTGTATGCATCTTTTGGCTGGACTTTTGTTGTATGCATCTTTTGGCTGGACATTTGTTGTATTCATCTTTTGGCTGGACATTTGTTGTATGCATCTTTTGGCTGGACATTTGTTGTATGCATCTTTTGGCTGGACATTTGTTGTATGCATCTTTTGGCTGGACATTTGTTGTATGCATCTTTTGGCTGGACATTTGTTGTATGCATCTTTTGGCTGGACATTTGTTGTATGCATCTTTTGGCTGGACTTTTGTTGTATGCATCTTTTGGCTGGACATTTGTTGTATGCATCTTTTGGCTGGACATTTGTTGTATGCATCTTTTGGCTGGACTTTTGTTGTATGCATCTTTTGGCTGGACATTTGTTGTATGCATCTTTTGGCTGGACATTTGTTGTATGCATCTTTTGGCTGGACATTTGTTGTATGCATCTTTTGGCTGGACATTTGTTGTATGCATCTTTTGGCTGGACTTTTGTTGTATGCATCTTTTGGCTGGACATTTGTTGTATGCATCTTTTGGCTGGACATTTGTTGTATGCATCTTTTGGCTGGACATTTGTTGTATGCATCTTTTGGCTGGACTTTTGTTGTATGCATCTTTTGGCTGGACATTTGTTGTATGCATCTTTTGGCTGGACATTTGTTGTATGCATCTTTTGGCTTTACATTTGTTGTATGCATCTTTTGGCTGGACATTTGTTGTATGCATCTTTTGGCTTTACATTTGTTGTATGCATCTTTTGGCTAGACTTGTATGCATCTTTTGGCTGGACATTTGTTGTATGCATCTTTTGGCTGGACATTTTTTGTATGCATCTTTTGGCTTTACATTTGTTGTATGCATCTTTTGGCTAGACTTGTATGCATCTTTTGGCTGGACATTTGTTGTATGCATCTTTTGGCTGGACATTTTTTGTATGCATCTTTTGGCTTTACATTTGTTGTATGCATCTTTTGGCTAGACTTGTATGCATCTTTTGGCTGGACATTTGTTGTATGCATCTTTTGGCTGGACATTTGTTGTATGCATCTTTTGGCTGGACATTTGTTGTATGCATCTTTTGGCTGGACATTTGTTGTATGCATCTTTTGGCTGGACATTTGTTGTATGCATCTTTTGGCTGGACATTTGTTGTATGCATCTTTTGGCTGGACATTTGTTGTATGCATCTTTTGGCTGGACTTTTGTTGTATGCATCTTTTGGCTGGACATTTTTTGTATGCATCTTTTGGCTTTACATTTGTTGTATGCATCTTTTGGCTGGACATTTGTTGTATGCATCTTTTGGCTGGACATTTGTTGTATGCATCTTTTGGCTGGACATTAGTTGTATGCATCTTTTGGCTGGACATTTTTTGTATGCATCTTTTGGCTTTACATTTGTTGTATGCATCTTTTGGCTAGACTTGTATGCATCTTTTGGCTGGACATTTGTTGTATGCATCTTTTGGCTGGACATTTGTTGTATGCATCTTTTGGCTGGACATTTGTTGTATGCATCTTTTGGCTGGACATTTGTTGTATGCATCTTTTGGCTGGACATTTGTTGTATGCATCTTTTGGCTGGACATTTGTTGTATGCATCTTTTGGCTGGACTTTTGTTGTATGCATCTTTTGGCTGGACATTTGTTGTATGCATCTTTTGGCTGGACATTTGTTGTATGCATCTTTTGGCTGGACATTTGTTGTATGCATCTTTTGGCTGGACATTTGTTGTATGCATCTTTTGGCTGGACTTTTGTTGTATGCATCTTTTGGCTGGACATTTGTTGTATGCTTCTTTTGGCTGGACTTTTGTTGTATGCATCTTTTGGCTGGACATTTGTTGTATGCATCTTTTGGCTGGACAGACATGCCTTCCGTTCCGCCCATAGCGGAATGGTTCCGCTGTTTTTACAAAAAATTGTCTCGTCTCTTGTTCCGTTTTCCTGTTTTTGTCGAAGCTTGTCCCTGTTTTTGTCGAAGCTTGTCCCTGTTTTTGTCGAAGCTTGTCCCTGTTTTTGTCGAAGCTTGTCCCTGTTTTTGTCGAAGCTTGTCCCTGTTTTTGTCGAAGCTTGTCCCTGTTTTTGTCGAAGCTTGTCCCGGTTTAAAAAAAAAAAATTAATAAAGAAAAGTAATCAAAATTTTTTAAAAGCAAGGAAAAATGATCCCTCTGGCACCCGTTTCAGTTTCCTAGTTTACTTACAATATTTACAAGTATTATCTAATATTATATCTACCTATAGAAAATGTGGGCAATCTAGCTTTTGAACATTTAGTAATTGCAATTGAATTGTAGATTTAAATTATGCCTTAAATAACATGTAGGGAGAAAAATACAATAAAATCATGAATAACATGCTATTTCTAGATCTAGATACTAAATAGTAGATAGATCTAGTACTTGATATGTAACAGATCTATCTTGTAAGTTGTAACTACTATTATACTATTACTAGCTGCATCCCGTGCTCCGCCACGGTAAATCTTTTTTAAATGTACCAACTTTGGAACAGAACAAAACAAACAAAAACAACACAAACACAAAAAACACAACCACAAACACAACACAACCACAACACAACCACAACACAAACACAACACAACACAACTACAACACAACCACAACAAAAACACAACCACAACAAAAACACAACCACAACACAGCCACAACACAACCACAACACAACCAAAAAACAACCACAATACAACCACAACACAACCAAAAAAAAAAAAAAACACAACCACAACATTAGAATCACCACCAAACAACACGCTTTTTAGGCGTCCGAGCCCAAAGAGACCCTTTCCAACATTAAAAATTTAAGTCACATAAATAGATCCTACTCCATAACTTACAATAAAACAATGCGATGCAAATGAATGTACGGCAAGTGGTGTTTACTTTTATGGTTCTAAGAAAACACATTGGCAATGTAATTAGAATTACCACCGAAAATCACGATTTTCCCAGGCGTCCGCGCCCAGAGAGAGTCTTTCCACCATTCTCTATATTATAATTATAAAATTTCACCATCTGTTAGCACCAAAAAACAAAAACAAAAAATAGTGATTTTGAGAAATCATAGACTAATTAGAAAATAATATAAATAATCTTAACATTTTTCTCTTTTAATTATGAACCTTAACATAGACTAATCAATGCGGTAGTAATAAAAAAAAGATTAACTTAAATTATTGTTGGAGTTAAATATATTTTCAAATTACCTCCCTTGAAACAATTACCACAAAAAAAAAGTGGAATTAATTAGCTTTTTCTACCTACTTTTATGGAAATGTATCCATTATTTCTAGGAATATAAACTAAAATGATATTTGACATTTATCTTTTTAATACGTTTTAGCAGTTTGCGTGTATTTAATATTTTCTTGACGTTATGCGAAAGAGTAAAAACCGTGGCAATTATAAAATAGCTCTATGCCGCTATATAAACAAACCCTACTCTAATACTTATAATAAGACACTGCGGTGCACTGAAAAGGTGCACTGAAAAGCACAGCATGGTGCGAATGATTACTTTTATGGTTCCAAAAGCTATTACTTTTATGGTTCCAAAAGCTATAGCGATGACCGAAGGAAGGACTGACACACTACTTGCCCGATTATATTATAGATTAAGAACTTAGTAAGAAGTAACAAGGACTTTTACTAGGTAGATCTAGGTCTTAGCTCTTAACTTATATTTTATATTACATACGAAGCCTTCAGCATTTGTTGTTCATATAGCCTAGAACAAAGCAAGGCATAAATAATCAACAAAGCTGTGGTTTTTATTGGGGGAGGGGGGGGGTTCTCAGGTTAACTTTTTGTTGTTGTATGTAAGCTGACACTAATCAGTATTATAATGTAGCCTAGAGACTAGTTATATATAACTAGAAGTGTCATTAGACTCGTTTTTAATTAATTATTTTTATTTTTGACTTAGTAAAGTAGCGTCAGTGTATATGTTCCTCTTTTTAGACATGACTGTTCCTACTTTTGACTGGCAGGGGTAGGCATGTCTGTATGCATCTTTTGGCTGGACATTGAAGCTATGTTTTATACTGACATTTGTTCCAATGTTTTAGATTCAGGATGTTGTTGTGATGTTTTAGATTCAGGATGTTGTGTTGTTTTAGAATCAGGATGTTGTGATGTTTTAGATTCAGGATGTTGTTGTGATGTTTTAGATTCAGGATGTTGTGTTGTTTTAGAATCAGGATGTTGTGATGTTTCAGATTCAGGATGTTGTTGTGATGTTTTAGATTCAGGATGTTGTTCTGATGTTTTAGATTCAGGATGTTGTTGTGATGTTTTAGATTCAGTATGTTGTTGTGATGTTTTAGATTCAGTATGTTGTTGTGATGTTTTAGATTCAGTATATTGTTGTGATGTTTTAGATTCAAGATGTCATTGTGTTGTTTTAGAATCAGGATGTTGTGATGTTTTAGATTCAGTATGTTGTTGTGATGTTTTAGATTCAGGATGTTGTTCTGATGTTTTAGATTCAGGATGTTGTTGTGATGTTTTAGATTCAGTATGTTGTTGTGATGTTTTAGATTCAGGATGTTGTTGTGATGTTTTAGATTCAGTATGTTGTTGTGATGTTTTAGCTTCAGTATGTTGTTGTGATGTTTTAGATTCAGGATATTGTTGTGATGTTTTAGATTCAGTATGTTGTTGTGATGTTTTAGATTCAAGATGTCATTGTGTTGTTTTAAAATCAGGATATTGTGATGTTTTAGATTCAGTATGTTGTTGTGATGTTTTAGATTCAGGATGTTGTTGTGATGTTTTAGATTCAGGATGTTGTGATGTTTTAGATTCAGTATGTTGTTGTGATGTTTTAGATTCAGTATGTTGTTGTGATGTTTTAGATTCAGTATATTGTTGTGATGTTTTAGATTCAAGATGTCATTGTGTTGTTTTAGAATCAGGATGTTGTGATGTTTTAGATTCAGTATGTTGTTGTGATGTTTTAGATTCAGGATGTTGTTCTGATGTTTTAGATTCAGGATGTTGTTGTGATGTTTTAGATTCAGGATGTTGTGTTGTTTTAGAATCAGGATGTTGTGATGTTTTAGATTCAGGATGTTGTTGTGATGTTTTAGATTCAGGATGTTGTGTTGTTTTAGAATCAGGATGTTGTGATGTTTCAGATTCAGGATGTTGTTGTGATGTTTTAGATTCAGGATGTTGTTCTGATGTTTTAGATTCAGGATGTTGTTGTGATGTTTTAGATTCAGTATGTTGTTGTGATGTTTTAGATTCAGTATGTTGTTGTGATGTTTTAGATTCAGTATATTGTTGTGATGTTTTAGATTCAAGATGTCATTGTGTTGTTTTAGAATCAGGATGTTGTGATGTTTTAGATTCAATATGTTGTTGTGATGTTTTAGATTCAGGATGTTGTTCTGATGTTTTAGATTCAGGATGTTGTTGTGATGTTTTAGATTCAGTATGTTGTTGTGATGTTTTAGATTCAGGATGTTGTTGTGATGTTTTAGATTCAGTATGTTGTTGTGATGTTTTAGCTTCAGTATGTTGTTGTGATGTTTTAGATTCAGGATATTGTTGTGATGTTTTAGATTCAGTATGTTGTTGTGATGTTTTAGATTCAAGATGTCATTGTGTTGTTTTAAAATCAGGATATTGTGATGTTTTAGATTCAGTATGTTGTTGTGATGTTTTAGATTCAGGATGTTGTTGTGATGTTTTAGATTCAGGATGTTGTGATGTTTTAGATTCAGTATGTTGTTGTGATGTTTTAGATTCAGTATGTTGTTGTGATGTTTTAGATTCAGTATATTGTTGTGATGTTTTAGATTCAAGATGTCATTGTGTTGTTTTAGAATCAGGATGTTGTGATGTTTTAGATTCAGTATGTTGTTGTGATGTTTTAGATTCAGGATGTTGTTCTGATGTTTTAGATTCAGGATGTTGTTGTGATGTTTTAGATTCAGTATGTTGTTGTGATGTTTTAGATTCAGGATGTTGTGATGTTTTAGATTCAGTATGTTGTTGTGATGTTTTAGCTTCAGTATGTTGTTGTGATGTTTTAGATTCAGGATATTGTTGTTATGTTTTAGATTCAAGATGTCATTGTGTTGTTTTAAAATCAGGATATTGTGATGTTTTAGATTCAGTATGTTGTTGTGATGTTTTAGATTCAGGATGTTGTTGTGATGTTTTAGATTCAGTATGTTGTTGTGATGTTTTAGATTCAGTATGTTGTTGTGATGTTTTAGATTCAGGATGTTGTTCTGATGTTTTAAATTCAGGATGTTGTTGTGATGTTTTAGATTCAGGATGTTGTGATGTTTTAGATTCAGGATGTTGTGATGTTTTAGATTCAGGATGTTGTTGTGTTGTTTTAGATTCAGGATGTTGTTGTGATGTTTTAGATTCAGGATGTTGTTGTGTTGTTTTAGATTCAGGATGTTGTTGTGATGTTTTAGATTCATGATGTTGTTCTGATGTTTTAGATTCAGGATGTTGTTCCAATCACCAGCTATGACACTGCGGGATCTTTCCTTCTGCTTGGCTGTGAGGATGGCTCCATTTATTACATAGGTAATACAACATTTTTCAAATTATTACATAGGTAATACAACATTTGAGTTGTTAGAATGGGTACTACATGTTAGTGGTCTGACTTTTGTCTGTATTTACCAGATAAAACTTTCCTCTATTTACCAGATATGCAAAAGTTTCCCCTGCGCATGAAAGACAATGATTTGCTGGTGACCAAGTTGTACAGCGACCCATCGGATGACATGGTGACAGCCCTTAGTGTCTACCTCACACCAAAGACTAGTAGGTTAAACACACACTTTTTCTTTACATTCACACCAAAGACTAGTAGGTTAAACACACACTTTTTCTTTACATTCACACCCAAGACTAGTAGGTTAAACACACACTTTTTCTTTACATTCACACCCAAGACTAGTAGGTTAAACACACACTTTTTCTTTACATTCACACCCAAGACTAGTAGGTTAAACACACACTTTTTCTTTACATTCACACCCAAGACTAGTAGGTTAAACACACACTTTTTCTTTACATTCACACCCAAGACTAGTAGGTTAAACACACACTTTTTCTTTACATTCACACCCAAGACTAGTAGGTTAAACACACACTTTTTCTTTACATTCACACCCAAGACTAGTAGGTTAAACACACACTTTTTCTTTACATTCACACCCAAGACTAGTAGGTTAAACACACACTTTTTCTTTACATTCACACCCAAGACTAGTAGGTTAAACACACACTTTTTCTTTACATTCACACCCAAGACTAGTAGGTTAAACACACACTTTTTCTTTACATTCACACCCAAGACTAGTAGGTTAAACACACACTTTTTCTTTACATTCACACCCAAGACTAGTAGGTTAAACACACACTTTTTCTTTACATTCACATCCAAGACTAGTAGGTTAAACACACACTTTTTCTTTACATTCACACCCAAGACTAGTAGGTTAAACACACACTTTTTCTTTACATTCACACCCAAGACTAGTAGGTTAAACACACACTTTTTCTTTACATTCACACCCAAGACTAGTAGGTTAAACACACACTTTTTCTTTACATTCACACCCAAGACTAGTAGGTTAAACACACACTTTTTCTTTACATTCACACCCAAGACTAGTAGGTTAAACACACACTTTTTCTTTACATTCACACCCAAGACTAGTAGGTTAAACACACACTTTTTCTTTACATTCACACCCAAGACTAGTAGGTTAAACACACACTTTTTCTTTACATTCACACCCAAGACTAGTAGGTTAAACACACACTTTTTCTTTACATTCACACCCAAGACTAGTAGGTTAAACACACACTTTTTCTTTACATTCACACCCAAGACTAGTAGGTTAAACACACACTTTTTCTTTACATTCACACCCAAGACTAGTAGGTTAAACACACACTTTTTCTTTACATTCACACCCAAGACTAGTAGGTTAAACACACACTTTTTCTTTACATTCACACCCAAGACTAGTAGGTTAAACACACACTTTTTCTTTACATTCACACCCAAGACTAGTAGGTTAAACACACACTTTTTCTTTACATTCACACCCAAGACTAGTAGGTTAAACACACACTTTTTCTTTACATTCACACCCAAGACTAGTAGGTTAAACACACACTTTTTCTTTACATTCACACCCAAGACTAGTAGGTTAAACACACACTTTTTCTTTACATTCACACCCAAGACTAGTAGGTTAAACACACACTTTTTCTTTACATTCACACCCAAGACTAGTAGGTTAAACACACACTTTTTCTTTACATTCACACCCAAGACTAGTAGGTTAAACACACACTTTTTTTTTACATTCACACCCAAGACTAGTAGGTTAAACACACACTTTTTCTTGACATTCACACCCAAGACTAGTAGGTTAAACACACACTTTTTCTTGACATTCACACCCAAGACTAGTAGGTTAAACACACACTTTTTCTTTACATTCACACCCAAGACTAGTAGGTTAAACACACACTTTTTCTTTACATTCACACCCAAGACTAGTAGGTTAAACACACACTTTTTCTTTACATTCACACCCAAGACTAGTAGGTTAAACACACACTTTTTCTTTACATTCACACCCAAGACTAGTAGGTTAAACACACACTTTTTCTTTACATTCACACCCAAGACTAGTAGGTTAAACACACACTTTTTCTTTACATTCACACCCAAGACTAGTAGGTTAAACACACACTTTTTCTTTACATTCACACCCAAGACTAGTAGGTTAAACACACACTTTTTCTTTACATTCACACCCAAGACTAGTAGGTTAAACACACACTTTTTCTTTACATTCACACCCAAGACTAGTAGGTTAAACACACACTTTTTCTTTACATTCACACCCAAGACTAGTAGGTTAAACACACACTTTTTCTTTACATTCACACCCAAGACTAGTAGGTTAAACACACACTTTTTCTTTACATTCACACCCAAGTGTCAAGCCAGTGTTGTCAACTCTCTCTGTGTGGGTGGTGTAGATTGCCTCTAGTGTCAAGCCAATGTTGTATCCACAGGTTTGATTGGCAATTGGATTGAGATTGCGTATGGCACCCCAGTGTTGTATCCACAGGTTTGATTGGCAATTGGATTGAGATTGCTTATGGCACCCCAGTGTTGTATCCACAGGTTTGAGTGGCAATTGGATTGAGATTGCTTATGGCACCCCAGTGTTGTATCCACAGGTTTGAGTGGCAATTGGATTGAGATTGCGTATGGCACCCCAGTGTTGTATCCACAGGTTTGAGTGGCAATTGGATTGAGATTGCTTATGGCACCCCAGTGTTGTATCCACAGGTTTGAGTGGCAATTGGATTGAGATTGCGTATGGCACCCCAGTGTTGTATCCACAGGTTTGAGTGGCAATTGGATTGAGATTGCTTATGGCACCCCAGTGTTGTATCCACAGGTTTGAGTGGCAATTGGATTGAGATTGCTTATGGCACCCCAGTGTTGTATCCACAGGTTTGAGTGGCAATTGGATTGAGATTTCTTATGGCACCCCAGTGTTGTATCCACAGGTTTGAGTGGCAATTGGATTGAGATTGCTTATGGCACCCGTTCAGGCACCGTGCGAGTGATTGTGCAGCACCCAGAGACTGTAGGCCACGGCCCCCAGCTGTTTCAGACCTTCACAGTCCATCGCAGTCCAGTCACCAAGGTCATGCTGTCTGAGAAACATCTAGTCTCAGGTCAGTGGGGGAAAAATTTAGGGCCAGTGGCATTTCTGGAAATGACTAGGGCTAATTTTTAAAAGATGTAAACTTTTAAATAAAATGTTGGCTAGATGTTAGCTATAATTATTAAAACAATACAGATTGTTATATCTACTTAGTAACTTGTAAAGCTTACTTGATATTTAATTTTTTTCTGGCTTAGCATTAGCGCTATGCATATGTTCCTCTACTTTTAAATTCTTATTCGTATGTATGACTGTTCCTTCTTTTGTATGACTGTTCACCATTGTGACGTATCAAAGACCACCACTGTGACGTATCAAAGACCACCATTGTGATGTATCAAAGACCACCATTGTGACGTATCAAAGACCACCATTGTGACTTATCAAAGATCACCATGAATATATTTTCTTTGCCAGTCTGCTCTGAGTACAACCACGTGCGGAGCTGGAATGTGACGCGGTTCCGTGGCATGATCTCAACACAGCCTGGGTCAACTCCCTTGGCATCCTTTCAGATTGTTTCCCTGGACGACATGGATCCACTCCTGAGTAACTCGGCCGGGAACGACTTTGGTAAGTCTGCCAGCAACTTACTTATGGATCCAGGGAATGACTTTGGTAAGTCTGCCAGCAACTTACTTATGTATCCAGGGAATGACTTTGGTAAGTCTGCCAGCAACTTACTTATGTATCCAGGG
This sequence comes from Physella acuta, assembly GCF_028476545.2. Taxonomy (NCBI): domain Eukaryota; kingdom Metazoa; phylum Mollusca; class Gastropoda; family Physidae; genus Physella; species Physella acuta. The sequence continues at coordinate 1,352,140 of NW_026731674.1, read as the reverse complement.
AATGACTTTGGTAAGTCTGCCAGCAACTTACTTATGGATCCGGGGAATGACTTTGGTAAGTCTGCCAGCAACTTACTTATGGATCCGGGGAATGACTTTGGTAAGTCTGCCAGCAACTTATCTATTTCAAACCGAGTTATTTAGTGTTCAATTCAACACTAACTTTATTGTTAAGCCCATGTGCTCAACTTTTTTCATCACTTTAGGCCCATGTGCTCAACTTTTTTCATCACTTTAGGCCCATGTGCTCAACTTTTTTCATCACTTTAGGCCCATGTGCTCAACTTTTTTCATCACTTTATAGGCCCATGTGCTCAACTTTTTTCATCACTTTAGGCCCATTTGGTGAACAAGATGACAATCAGCTATTTGTACAAAAAATTGTTTCCAACTCAGATCAACTTTTTGTTCGTCAAAGCTCTACAGGTCAAAGGTTAGTCATTACTCACATACTAAATGTGTCACGGCCTTTTTATCCTGTCAATAGAATAACATAAGGACACTAAGATGGCGTTTTATCGGGGTGGTGGAATTAAGTTCTGAATTGATAGCTGTATGATTGTGCTATAGATTTTGTTAGATGGAAACAAAGCAATGGATAGCAGTATGATTGTGCTATAGATTTTGTTAGGTGGAAACAAAGGAATGGATAGCTGTATGATTGTGCTATAGATTTTGTTTGGAAACAAACCAATTGATAGCTGTATGATTGTGCTATAGATTTTGTTAGGTGGAAACAAACCAATTGATAGCTGTATGATTGTGCTATAGATTTAGTTAGGTGGAAACAAAGCAATGGATAGCTGTATGATTGTGCTATAGATTTTGTTTGGAAACAAACCAATGAATAGCTGTATGATTGTGCTATAGATTTTGTTTGGAAGCAAAGCAATTGATAGCTGTATGATTGTGCTATAGATTTTGTTAGGTGGAAACAAAGCAATGAATAGCTGTATGATTGTGCTATAGATTTAGTTTGGAAACAAACCAATTGATAGCTGTATGATTGTGCTATAGATTTTGTTAAGTGGAACAAACCAATTGATAGCTAGCTGTCAATACTGTCTGTGATGACGCAAGATTACGTCAGACATGTTAGCAGATATAGGTTAGCAGAAACAGACTATCTATAGGCCTAGTTGGTTGGTCAGATAGAGGCCAATGGGCGCACAGGGCTGACCGGTCACATGGGACGGTCAGCTGACCACTGAGGCGTGGGGCAGTAGAGCGATAGGCCAGAGGAGTTGTTAGGTAGCGGTCAGAGACGGCCGAGAATGTAGATAGTTAGGAGATCATGATTAGCTAGCGAGGGGTACAGAAGGTGTTAGGAAGCGGTTAGAGACGGTTGTAATTTGCAGAGCTAGAGAACAGTTAGATAGTGTTAGGAGTGGTCACGGGAGTGTGTAGTTAGTAGGATAGTGAACAGTCAGTAGTAGAAGTAAATAGTACAGTGTAGATCAGTTAGGTAGAAACTTGAACATATATATATCATTTTAATAAAGAACAATTATAGTTGAACTTGAACTGTGTGTTGTTGGATTCATTCGTTACCGCCTTCTTAAAAATCCCCACCCTCACATCTGGTGGAGCGCGGGTCGAGTACGGGAAAGAACGTATATCAGCTACTCATGACGGAGTGTGACTTGTGTATTGCTTTCTCTAACTCATCACAACAGCGGTTTTCTTCAACCGGAACGAGTTTGGATTAACAACACAAGGAAACAGTCTACAAGTCCAAAAAGATAAGTACCTTCCAACATTTTTTTAAACGTTTGGGTTTATACCCGTGCTGGACAGTTTGTACCAGTGGTTTTTCTGCCTTATACATTCTTATGTTACGCCCTGTTGCCTTAGTTTTGTTTACTTTCCTCAACACACACACACACATATACACAACCATGGAGGCAGAGTTTCAATGCTATAAACGGGGCATACCATTAGACAAAACAGGAGAAGAAGTTGAAACATTTGTAGAGAATAAATTAGGAAACACGATAGTCAAGATAGTAAGACATGTCAAGAACAAAAGCAGAGTTAGCGCTAGAATTAGTGAAACTGGAAGTACAGCACATAGATAACACGCAACTGCCCTAGAACATCAACCCCATGATCAAGAATGTGACCCGGACCTTCCCCATAAATGATTTTGAACAACGGACATAAAAGTGAAGTCAAGTCGAGTTTTGTGTTGATCTAAAATCTAAGTAGTCGAGAAAATCGGCGTGAAGTCGATATAGTTGAAGTCGAAGTCAGTGTAGTTAAACTGAAGTCAATTGTGTTATTGAAGTCAGTGAAGTATAAGTCAGAACTGAAGTCAAAGAAGTTATTTGAAGTCAGTCAAGTCAGTCAATGTTGTTAAAGTCGTAGTTGGAATCATAGTGACGTAGTTGAAGTCATGTTGCAGTCAAAGTGAAGTCTTTGAAGTCAAAGTGATGTCGTTGAAGTCTTTGAAGTCATATTGAAGTTGTTGAAGTCAAAGTGAAGTCATATTGAAGTCGTTGAAGTCAAAGTTAAAGTCTTTGAAGTCATATTGAAATTGTTGAAGTCAAAGTGAATTATTTGAAGTCATATTGAAGTAGTTGAAGTCAAGGAAAAGTCTTTGAAGTCAAGTGAAGACGTTTAAGTCGTCGAAATTTAGTCGTCAAGTGAAGTCGAAGTCGGTCAGTGATGTTTATGAAGTCAGTGAAGTAAGTCGTCAAATTGAAATTAGTCGTCATATTGAAGTCAGTCAAGATACTGAAGTCTAAAGTGAAGTCAGTCGTTAAATTGAAGTCAGTCGAGTTACTGAAGTCAAAGTGAAATAAGTCAAGTTACTGAAGTCATAAGTGAAGTCAGTCATTAAGTCAAGCCAGCCAGTTTTTTGTCAAAAGTCAGATAGTGAGAGCTGCTCCACTATATGATTACGTGTTCAAATGTTATTTGAAACGGCACGATTATTTGTATACACTCACATGTCTATTCTTTTTGTGAAGCTATTTCTAAGCTCTAGTAGTGTTTACGTCTATTGAGTTTATTATGCTTTACAGATTGTTGTTAGATTAGAGTGTACTGATTTTTTTTATTTGGTTATGTTGTAATGTTATTTTTTTAATGTTTGTTATGCCGCCAGACAAATGTTCAGCACGTATAAATTTGGGATTGAGGTTTTTTTTTAATGGAAGGTACCTCTGTCTGAATACTTGTCTGCGCGGGCAATAAATGGTCATGTAAAGCCATTGCTCATGGTCTCGTAATACAATTTCAGACCCACCAGCGCTATTCAGAATGAGACGAGATGAAGCAGACACTTCAAAGAATGCCGCCACCTGAAGCCCCTGATCACGTTGAGTTACCTGGACAGCGAACAGCCTGCTGGACGTGAATAGCCTGGTCAAGACAGCGAACGCATCGCTACCACTTCGCCCCACCCTGGGGTTATCTAACAGACCGCCAGCTACGTTAACCTACGTCGGCAGATACAAAGGGTAGACGACCCATCGTCCAAGTTCCCAGCGTCGGAATGTTACGTCATTGTTTCCCCGCATCAGACAGCTTCAGTTCATCGTATAACCACTCTACGTGGACGTCTCAACCAGCGTTAAGATTGTTGCGTCATCACATTGACCAACGAAAGTTACGCGTACACCCGCCTCACGGGAATTTATGTCGACCAACGCCACAACCCACCCACCACAGAGGAACGCCAGCGATTACATAACACTTACACAAACACACTGCTCGCTGAGCCCGTTCAACCAGTTACACATTACCACTAAGATTGGCTCAAGGCCAGTACAGGACAACCTAGCCAGAACTGAGTTTCACATGATTGAATTCACACATACCATAACATAGACATACATTATCAAGCAGAAACACCCAACGTCAAGATACTTACACGAGAACTAGAGCGATGGCATTTTTATTCTGGAACACAGACACAAGATTTTATGTTTTTGTAAACTGTGCCGTCCCATTTTGTATTTGATTATATGATTGATGTTAGGGATAGAATAGAGTAGTAAGATAGATAGTTTGTTGATGTATTAGATTAGTAGTAGACGCTGAAAAATATAATTTGTCAGCTACAGAAAGGGAGGGAGATATGTGATGACGCAAGATTACGTCAGACATGTTAGCAGATATAGGTTAGCAGAAACAGACTATCTATAGGCCTAGTTGGTTGGTCAGATAGAGGCCAATGGGCGCACAGGGCTGACCGGTCACATGGGACGGTCAGCTGACCACTGAGGCGTGGGGCAGTAGAGCGATAGGCCAGAGGAGTTGTTAGGTAGCGGTCAGAGACGGCCGAGAATGTAGATAGTTAGGAGATCATGATTAGCTAGCGAGGGGTACAGAAGGTGTTAGGAAGCGGTTAGAGACGGTTGTAATTTGCAGAGCTAGAGAACAGTTAGATAGTGTTAGGAGTGGTCACGGGAGTGTGTAGTTAGTAGGATAGTGAACAGTCAGTAGTAGAAGTAAATAGTACAGTGTAGATCAGTTAGGTAGAAACTTGAACATATATATATCATTTTAATAAAGAACAATTATAGTTGAACTTGAACTGTGTGTTGTTGGATTCATTCGTTACCGCCTTCTTAAAAATCCCCACCCTCACACTGTCCTAGAGTGTTAGATGTTGGATCTAAAGAGTGAACTTTTGTCCCAGAATCTGTGTGGTCAGGTCAGTAGATGGCAGCACCATCAGCTCATTTTGTGTCCATTTGTCCCAGAATCTGTGTGGTCAGGTCAGTAGATGGCAGCACCATCAGCTCATTTTGTGTCCATTTGTCCCAGAATCTGTGTGGTCAGGTCAGTAGATGGCAGCACCATCAGCTCATTTTGTGTCCATGAATGTGAAGGCTCCAACAGGATGGGCTCCTGTCCACGCAGGTATCTCTTTACAGGCCACAACAATGGCAGCATTCAGGTGGGTCAAGTTCTTAGTAGCAGTTAGTCGTAGTCTGACAATGTGATGTAGTAGTTAGTCGTAGTCTGACAATGTGATGTAGTAGTTAGTCGTAGTCTGACAATGTGATGTAGTAGTTAGTCGTAGTCTAACAATGTGATGTAGTAGTTAGTCGTAGTCTAACAATGTGATGTAGTAGTTAGTCGTAGTCTGACAATGTGATGTAGTAGTTAGTCGTAGTCTGACAAGGTGATGTAGCAGTTAGTCGTAGTCTGACAATGTGATGTAGTAGTTAGTCGTAGTCTGACAATGTGTTGAAGAAGTTAGTCGTAGTCTGACAATGTGATGTAGTAGTTAGTTGTAGTCTGACAATGTGATGTAGTAGTTCGTCATAACTGACAATGTGATGTTCTAAAGTGAATTTTTGTGTTCTTCAAGATGTGGGACCTGACGACTGCTTTAGACCTCTACAGACAAGGGGACAAAGGCAAGAAACATTATTTATTCTACAACCTAGTTTACCACCTTACAGCCTAGTTTACCACCTTACATACAACCTGCCCCACCTTACAGCCTAGTTTACCACCTTACAGCCTAGTTTAGCACCTTACAACCTGCCCCACCTTACAGCCTAGTTTACCACCTTACAGCCTAGTTTACCACCTTACAGCCTAGTTTACCACCTTACAACCTGCCCCACCTTACAGCCTAGTTTACCACCTTACAGCCTAGTTTAGCACCTTACAGCCTAGTTTACCACCTTACAGCCTAGTTTACCACCTTACAGCCTAGTTTACCACCTTACAGCCTAGTTTACCACCTTACAGCCTAGTTTAGCACCTTACAGCCTAGTTTACCATCTTACAGCCTAGTTTACCACCTTACAACCTGCCCCACCTTACAGCCTAGTTTACCACCTTACAGCCTAGTTTACCACCTTACAACCAAGTTTACCACCTTACAACCTGCCCCACCTTGCAGCCTAGTTTACCACCTTACAGCCTAGTTTAGCACCTTACAGCCTAGTTTACCACCTTACAGCCTAGTTTACCACCTTACAACCTAGTTTACCACCTTACAGCCTAGTTTACCACCTTACAACCTGCCCCACCTTACAAACTGCCCCATCTTACAGCCTAGTTTACCACCTTACAACCTAGTTTACCACCTTACAGCCTAGTTTACCACCTTACAGCCTAGTTTACCACCTTACAACCTAGTTTACCACCTTACAGCCTAGTTTACCACCTTACAACCTGCCCCACCTTACAAACTGCCCCATCTTACAGCCTAGTTTACCACCTTACAACCTAGTTTACCACCTTACAGCCTAGTTTACCACCTTACAACCTGCCCCACCTTACAAACTGCCCCATCTTACAGCCTAGTTTACCACCTTACAACCTAGTTTACCACCTTACAGCCTAGTTTACCACCTTACAGTCTAGTTTACCACCTTACAGCCTAGTTTACCACCTTACAGCCTAGTTTAGCACCTTACAGCCTAGTTTACCACCTTACAACCTGCCCCACCTTACAGTCTAGTTTACCACCTTACAGCCTAGTTTACCACCTTACAGCCTAGTTTACCACCTTACAGCCTAGTTTACCACCTTACAGCCTAGTTTACCACCTTACAACCTGCCCCACCTTACAAACTGCCCCATCTTACAGCCTAGTTTACCACCTTACAGTCTAGTTTACCACCTTACAACCTAGTTTACCACCTTACAGCCTAGTTTACCACCTTACAGCCTAGTTTACCACCTTACAGCCTAGTTTACCACCTTACAGCCTAGTTTACCACCTTTCAGCCTAGTTTACCACCTTACAACCTGCCCCACCTTACAGCCTAGTTTACCACCTTACAGCCTAGTTTACCACCTTACAGCCTAGTTTACCACCTTACAGCCTAGTTTAGCACCTTACAGCCTAGTTTACCACCTTACAGCCTAGTTTACCACCTTACAGCCTAGTTTAGCACCTTACAGCCTAGTTTACCACCTTACAACCTGCCCCACCTTACAGCCTAGTTTACCACCTTACAGCCTAGTTTACCACCTTACAACCTGCCCCACCTTACAGCCTAGTTTACCACCTTACAGCCTAGTTTACCACCTTACAGCCTAGTTTACCACCTTACAACCTGCCCCACCTTACAGCCTAGTTTACCACCTTACAGCCTAGTTTACCACCTTACAGCCTAGTTTACCACCTTACAGCCTAGTTTACCACCTTACAGCCTAGTTTACCACCTTACAACCTGCCCCACCTTACAGCCTAGTTTACCACCTTACAGCCTAGTTTACCACCTTACAGCCTAGTTTAGCACCTTACAGCCTAGTTTAGCACCTTACAGCCTAGTTTACCACCTTACAACCTGCCCCACCTTACAGCCTAGTTTACCACCTTACAGCCTAGTTTACCACCTTACAGCCTAGTTTACCACCTTACATACAACCTGCCCCACCTTACAGTCTAGTTTACCACCTTACAGCCTAGTTTACCACCTTACAGCCTAGTTTACCACCTTACAGCCTAGTTTACCACCTTACAGCCTAGTTTACCACCTTACAGCCTAGTTTACCACCTTACAGCCTAGTTTACCACCTTACAACCTAGTTTACCACCTTACAACCTAGTTTACCACCTTACAACCTAGTTTACCATCTTACAGCCTAGTTTACCACCTTACAGCCTAGTTTACCACCTTACAACCTAGTTTACCACCTTACAGCCTAGTTTACCACCTTACAGCCTAGTTTACCACATTACAACCTGCCCCACCTTACAGTCTAGTTTACCACCTTACAGCCTAGTTTAGCACCTTACAGCCTAGTTTACCACCTTACAGCCTAGTTTACCACCTTACAGCCTATTTTACCACCTTACAACCTGCCCCACCTTACAGCCTAGTTTACCACCTTACAACCTGCCCCACCTTTAGCCTAGTTTACCATCTTACAGCCTAGTTTACCACCTTACAGTCTAGTTTACCACCTTACAGCCTAGTTTACCACCTTACAGCCTAGTTTACCACCTTACAGCCTAGTTTACCACCTTACAGCCTAGTTTACCACCTTACAGCCTAGTTTACCACCTTAGTCTAGTTTACCACCTTACAGCCTAGTTTACCACCTTACAGCCTAGTTTACCACCTTACAGCCTAGTTTACCACCTTACAGCCTAGTTTACCACCTTACAACCTGCCCCACCTTACAGCCTAGTTTACCACCTTACAACCTAGTTTACCACCTTACAGTCTAGTTTACCACCTTACAGCCTAGTTTACCACCTTACAGCCTAGTTTACCACCTTACAGCCTAGTTTACCACCTTACAGCCTAGTTTACCACCTTACAGCCTAGTTTACCACCTTACAGCCTAGTTTAGCACCTTACAGCCTAGTTTACCACCTTACAGCCTAGTTTACCACCTTACAGCCTAGTTTAGCACCTTACAGCCTAGTTTACCACCTTACAGCCTAGTTTACCACCTTACAACCTGCCCCACCTTACAGCCTAGTTTACCACCTTACAGCCTAGTTTACCACCTTACAACCTGCCCCACCTTACAGCCTAGTTTACCACCTTACAGCCTAGTTTACCACCTTACAGCCTAGTTTACCACCTTACAACCTGCCCCACCTTACAGCCTAGTTTACCACCTTACAGCCTAGTTTACCACCTTACAGCCTAGTTTACCACCTTACAGCCTAGTTTACCACCTTACAGCCTAGTTTACCACCTTACAACCTGCCCCACCTTACAGCCTAGTTTACCACCTTACAGCCTAGTTTACCACCTTACAGCCTAGTTTAGCACCTTACAGCCTAGTTTAGCACCTTACAGCCTAGTTTACCACCTTACAACCTGCCCCACCTTACAGCCTAGTTTACCACCTTACAGCCTAGTTTACCACCTTACAGCCTAGTTTACCACCTTACATACAACCTGCCCCACCTTACAGTCTAGTTTACCACCTTACAGCCTAGTTTACCACCTTACAGCCTAGTTTACCACCTTACAGCCTAGTTTACCACCTTACAGCCTAGTTTACCACCTTACAGCCTAGTTTACCACCTTACAGCCTAGTTTACCACCTTACAACCTAGTTTACCACCTTACAACCTAGTTTACCACCTTACAACCTAGTTTACCATCTTACAGCCTAGTTTACCACCTTACAGCCTAGTTTACCACCTTACAACCTAGTTTACCACCTTACAGCCTAGTTTACCACCTTACAGCCTAGTTTACCACATTACAACCTGCCCCACCTTACAGTCTAGTTTACCACCTTACAGCCTAGTTTAGCACCTTACAGCCTAGTTTACCACCTTACAGCCTAGTTTACCACCTTACAGCCTATTTTACCACCTTACAACCTGCCCCACCTTACAGCCTAGTTTACCACCTTACAACCTGCCCCACCTTTAGCCTAGTTTACCATCTTACAGCCTAGTTTACCACCTTACAGTCTAGTTTACCACCTTACAGCCTAGTTTACCACCTTACAGCCTAGTTTACCACCTTACAGCCTAGTTTACCACCTTACAGCCTAGTTTACCACCTTACAGCCTAGTTTACCACCTTAGTCTAGTTTACCACCTTACAGCCTAGTTTACCACCTTACAGCCTAGTTTACCACCTTACAGCCTAGTTTACCACCTTACAGCCTAGTTTACCACCTTACAACCTGCCCCACCTTACAGCCTAGTTTACCACCTTACAACCTAGTTTACCACCTTACAGTCTAGTTTACCACCTTACAGCCTAGTTTACCACCTTACAGCCTAGTTTACCACCTTACAGCCTAGTTTACCACCTTACAGCCTAGTTTACCACCTTACAGCCTAGTTTACCACCTTACAGCCTAGTTTACCACCTTAGTCTAGTTTACCACCTTACAGCCTAGTTTACCACCTTACAGCCTAGTTTACCACCTTACAACCTGCCCCACCTTACAGCCTAGTTTACCACCTTACAGCCTAGTTTACCACCTTACAGCCTAGTTTACCACCTTACAGCCTAGTTTACCACCTTACAACCTGCCCCACCTTACAGTCTAGTTTACCACCTTACAGCCTAATTTACCACCTTACAACCTAGTTTACCACCTTACAGCCTAGTTTACCACCTTACAACCTAGTTTACCACCTTACAGCCTAGTTTACCACCTTACAGCCTAGTTTACCACCTTACAGCCTAGTTTACCACCTTACAGCCTAGTTTACCACCTTACAGCCTAGTTTACCACCTTACAGCCTAGTTTACCACCTTACAGCCTAGTTTACCACCTTAGTCTAGTTTACCACCTTACAGCCTAGTTTACCACCTTACAGCCTAGTTTACCACCTTACAGCCTAGTTTACCACCTTACAGTCTAGTTTACCACCTTACAACCTGCCCCACCTTACAGCCTAGTTTACCACCTTACAGCCTAGTTTACCACCTTACAACCTAGTTTACCACCTTACAGCCTAGTTTACCACCTTACAGTCTAGTTTACCACCTTACAGCCTAGTTTACCACCTTACAGCCTAGTTTACCACCTTACAGCCTAGTTTACCACCTTACAGCCTAGTTTACCACCTTACAGCCTAGTTTACCACCTTACAGCCTAGTTTACCACCTTACAGCCTAGTTTACCACCTTACAGCCTAGTTTACCACCTTACAGCCTAGTTTACCACCTTACAGCCTGCCCCATCTTACAGCCTAGTTTACCACCTTACAACCTGCCCCACCTTACAGTCTAGTTTACCACCTTACAGCCTAGTTTACCACCTTACAGCCTAGTTTACCACCTTACAGCCTGCCCCATCTTACAGTCTAGTTTACCACCTTACAGCCTAGTTTACCACCTTACAGCCTAGTTTACCACCTTACAGCCTGCCCCATCTTACAGCCTAGTTTACCACCTTACAACCTGCCCCACCTTACAGTCTAGTTTACCACCTTACAGCCTAGTTTACCACCTTACAGCCTAGTTTACCACCTTACAACCTGCCCCACCTTACATACAACCTGCCCCACCTTACAGCCTAGTTTACCACCTTACAACCTAGTTTACCACCTTACAGCCTAGCTTACCACCTTACAGTCTCACCTCTCTGTCTGGTATTTTCAGGCAAACAAGAACTGTCTGGGCCTACTGCTACAGAACTTATCCGTCTCCTGGAGCAAGTTGACCTGAGCACGTCCAGGTGCACCACACCCAGGTGCACCACACCCAGCCCATCACCGTCAGTCTTAGCTGGCTCATTACACACTGTGCCAGACACGCCTGTAAGTTTAGTGGCCAGAGGACATGCCTGTAAGTTTAGTGGCCAGAGGACATGCCTGTAAGTTTGTTTAGTGGCCAGAGGACATGCCTGTAAGTTTAGTGGCCAGAGGACATGCCTGTAAGTTTAGTGGCCAGAGGACATGCCTGTAAGTTTAGTGGCCAGAGGACATGCCTGTAAGTTTGTTTGGTGGCCAGAGGACATGTCTGTAAGTTTAGTGGCCAGAGGACATGCCTGTAAGTTTAGAGGCCAGAGGACATGCCTGTAAGTTTAGTGGCCAGAGAACATGCCTGTAAGTTTGTTTAGTGGCCAGAGGACATGTCTGTAAGTTTAGTGGCCAGAGGACATGCCTGTAAGTTTGTTAAGTGGCCAGAGGACATGCCTGTAAGTTTAGTGGCCAGAGGACATGCCTGTAAGTTTGTTTAGTGGCCAGAGGACATGCCTGTAAGTTTAGTGGCCAGAGGACATGCCTGTAAGTTTAGTGGCCAGAGGACATGCCTGTAAGTTTAGTGGCCAGAGGACATGCCTGTAAGTTTGTTTGGTGGCCAGAGGACATGTCTGTAAGTTTAGTGGCCAGAGGACATGCCTGTAAGTTTAGTGGCCAGAGGACACGCCTGTAAGTTTGTTTAGTGGCCAGAGGACATGCCTGTAAGTTTGTTTAGTGGCCAGAGGACATGCCTGTAAGTTTGTTTAGTGGCCAGAGGACATGCCTGTAAGTTTAGTGGCCAGAGGACATGCCTGTAAGTTTAGTGGCCAGAGGACATGCCTGTAAGTTTAGTGGCCAGAGGACATGCCTGTAAGTTTGTTTGGTGGCCAGAGGACATGTCTGTAAGTTTAGTGGCCAGAGGACATGCCTGTAAGTTTAGTGGCCAGAGGACACGCCTGTAAGTTTGTTTAGTGGCCAGAGGACATGCCTGTAAGTTTGTTTAGTGGCCAGAGGACATGCCTGTAAGTTTGTTTAGTGGCCAGAGGACATGCCTGTAAGTTTAGTGGCCAGAGGACATGCCTGTAAGTTTAGTGGCCAGAGGACATGCCTGTAAGTTTAGTGGCCAGAGGACATGCCTGTAAGTTTAGTGGCCAGAGGACATGCCTGTAAGTTTAGTGGCCAGAGGACATGCCTGTATATATTGAGAGACTTGTAGTAAGTCACTTTAGGTCAGCCTATGTAAAAAAAAAATTTCTTGTATTTCAGGCCCCCAACTGTGAGCCTACATGAGCCCATCTGGACCTAACACTCTGCCCTGAGGCGTCTGATCCATTAGACTTCTCGCCCTAACATAATAAAAAAAAGTTCTTAATATTTTAGTGCTTTTTATTCAAATGCTTTTTTATTTGTAACTTTAAATACATTTACAAATGATATTCTAGCCATTAGGAGAAGAGAGCTCCTATTGTTTACAACGTGAACCCAACTACTGCATTTTCACATCAATTCTTGAAGGTGTGAAATGGACTAGAATTTGTGGGCCACAATTTGTCGCCTTTTATTTTGGACTAAAACAACATTGTATGGCTCTAGATAGCTAAAAGTTTATCTGTCCGTCAAATTAAAGAGGTTCCCAAATTTTCCTGTGGCGCCTTGCTGAAACTGTCTCATCATGCTCTGCAGTCCCTGCATCCCACCTGATGAACAAAAGAACATCTGTAGTGAAATCACTAGGCCATGACAACAAAAGAACATCTGTAGTGAAATCACTAGGCCATGACAACAAAAGAACATCTGTAGTGAAATCACTAGGCCATGACAACAAAAGAACATCTGTAGTGAAATCACTAGGCCATGACAACAAAAGAACATCTGTAGTGAAATCACTAGGCCATGACAACAAAAGAACATCTGTAGTGAAATCACTAGACCATGACAACAAAAGAACATCTGTAGTGAAATCACTAGGCCATGACAACAAAAGAACATCTGTAGTGAAATCACTAGGCCATGACAACAAAAGAACATCTGTAGTGAAATCACTAGGCCATGACAACAAAAGAACATCTGTAGTGAAATCACTAGGCCATGACAACAAAAGAACATCTGTAGTGAAATCACTAGGCCATGACAACAAAAGAACATCTGTAGTGAAATCACTAGGCCATGACAACAAAAGAACATCTGTAGTGAAATCACTAGGCCATGACAACAAAAGAACATCTGTAGTGAAATCACTAGGCCATGACAACAAAAGAACATCTGTAGTGAAATCACTAGGCCATGACAACAAAAGATCGTCTGTAACTGTAACACATACAAATGACAACAAAAGAACATCTGTAACTGTAACACATACAAATGACAACAAAAGAACGTCTGTAACTGTAACACATACAAATGACAACAAAAGAACATCTGTAACTGTAACACATACAAATGACAACAAAAGAACGTCTGTAACACATACAAATGACAACAAAAGAACATCTGTAACTGTAACACATACAAATGACAACAAAAGAACATCTGTAACTGTAAGACATACAAATGACAACAAAAGAACGTCTGTAACACATACAAATGACAACAAAAGAACATCTGTAACTGTAACACATACAAATGACAACAAAAGAACATCTGTAACACATACAAATGACAACAAAAGAACATCTGTAGTGAAATCACTAGGCCATGACAACAAAAGAACATCTGTAGTGAAATCACTAGGCCATGACAACAAAAGAACATCTGTAGTGAAATCACTAGGCCATGACAACAAAAGAACATCTGTAGTGAAATCACTAGGCCATGACAACAAAAGAACATCTGTAGTGAAATCACTAGGCCATGACAACAAAAGAACGTCTGTAACTGTAACACATACAAATGACAACAAAAGAACATCTGTAACTGTAACACATACAAATGACAACAAAAGAACGTCTGTAACACATACAAATGACAAGCTAGCACAAACCCATTTGTTGTAGCACCCGTGGATCCATCATCTTGGCCATCTGTTGGTTTAACTTGGTTATCTGCCCTTGGTTAACATTTCTGTTCATGTCCCCACCTGAAAAGTTAAACATCAACTTATGACACAGGCACTCCACTAACCCTTGGAGTACTTAAGGGGATATGAGCAGTTAAAACAAAATTTTCTTGTTTTTCGTCATGATGGATTTCTTGCACTTTTTCATACTTTGTCCATTTTCGTATTAAGAAAATAATAACTTTAATTAAGTTTAATGAGAAAAAAAATGTAATGTGTTTAAAATACCATTTTTATGACCCTATTTAATTTTTAAAAAATCCATTTTTCCCAATCTTACAAGCTCTCTATGAAAAGTTTAATATCCCTCATCATATTGTATTTGGAATCATTGGAAAGGTGGATTTCTCATATCTTAATTTCCATAATCTCGGAAAAACCCCAAGTTTACAATTGGCTTTATAGTTTACACAGATATGGTATTTTCGTGACCTCTTTTTTTTTTTTACTTTTGGCTGTTTTTCTCAGTTTGCAGGTTTTAACACTAAAAAGCCTACTAATTTTTTATTTATTAAGTTAAACAATCTGTCCACCATATTTTCAGTAATTGTTCTTCATGCAGAAATACAACTTTTATGAGGGAATGGACGCGAGCGAGAAAGTATTCGAGAGGCCCATTAATTAATTTAAAAATCATGCATCATGCCGTAGTTACAATTAATATGGTTATAAAATACTGTCTGTCTGGTTTTTTCGGACTTTACTAAAGATTGGATGTATTTGATGTTTTTAATATTTTCGGTAACTAAATAAAAATTTTTAAAAAAAAGCAAAAACAATATGGTTTTCAGGTGTAATGGTGACATAAACAATGGCATCCTGCTATTTGATCGGCTGCCATAAATTTTATTGTACACATTTTAGCGGAAAAAAAATGGAAAACTAGGTCATGGGGTTTAAATTTGCATTGCTATTTAAAAACTTTATCTGCAAAGTTTTGTAAACAAATAGTTATCGATCACGGAGTTACGGTACAGCCAATCAATATTTGTTTTACAAAAGTGAAATATCCGGTTATAACTAAAAAAATTATTTTCAAGTTCTCTGGATTTGCAACTTTTCTAACATTTATTCTAAAAATATAAAATTTCTAAATTTATTTTAGGCTAAGTTTATATATATATTTTTTTTTTATGGTCCTAAATCTAAAAAAGCATGTTTTTATTCCATGTCAACAACATTATGGAAGGACATTATGGAAGGATTCTCTTAAAATCACTTGCGTCCATTGTGAGGGCTTTCATAGGAAAAAAAAAAATTGGGTATGCACATTTTGAAACTTTTGAATGCTAAAAAGGGTACGATATTCTACACCTTGTAAAATTCTTACTAGTAGCTATTTCAAAAAGTTGTGATAAAAGTTTAAATATATACTGAAATATAAGCAGTTTAAATTTGATTGCTATAAGTACATAAATAAAAAAAGCCTTAGCATTTTTAAAGTACCAAAAAATTCGAAATGGTGGAGGTCTTTTTGGGTTTCAATGACAACCAAAATTGTTTTCAACCATTTTTTTGCTGTTTATACTTACTTTCATGTGCCAAACATGGTAATAGTATTCAAAAGGCTTTAGAAAATAAACCGGGAGTGATCTCGCCTAAACTTTCTCGAATATTCTAATATAACACTACGGGAATGGCAACTCAGGACATAGAGAGAAATAAAAATTACTGCTTACAATCGACGGAAATTATTCAAAATTTGATAGAAGGCAGAGAATTAAATCTTTTAGTTACATGTGAAATTTCATTTATCTATCTGAAATAGTACTCAAGTTATAGGCTTTTGAAAATTCAAAGTAGAAAAAGTTCCACTTCCTGTTATCAGAATTCACTCAAAAGTTGATACGGATCTACGATTTTGATATAATACTTATATATGAAATTTCATCAACCTAGCTGTAACGGTAGTCAAGTTATCGTGTTTACACATACACACACACATATATGGACAAGATTGCAAAACTATGTTTTTCCGACCCAGGGAGGTGTAAAACGTCGAGATTTGCAAAAATCTTCATTTTGTTTTTTTGCACAATTACAAGACTTTCTCTATACTTCGTATATACGAGAAAGTATAAACTGCGCATATCCCACAATGTACCAAAGTGTTTTAGAGCAAAGAGTGGAACAAACCTTTGAATGAAAGAGTTATGAACAAAAAAATGGAACAAACCTTTAAATAAGCCTTTAATTCCTCCCATTTTTTTCACCATTTGAGCAAATTTTTTGTACTGAGTTAAAAGTTCGTTGACCTCTCGTCCAGAAACACCTGCACCTCTTGCCACCCTAGTCACCCTGCCAGGGCAGCGAGAGAAAAGTTTTTCTCCTTCCAGACTGTCAAGTTCTGCTCAGACAAGATTTTTTAGCTAATCTTTGCAAAATGAACTCAATAGACTTTTTAGCTAATCTTTGCAAAATGAACTCAATAGATTTTTTAGCTAATCTTTGCAAAATGAACTCAATAGATTTTTTAGCTAATCTTTGCAAAATGAACTCAATAGAATTTTTAGCTAATCTTTGCATAATGAACTGAATAGATTTTCAGGAGATGCTTTTAGTTTTACTATTAAAATCTAAAAAAATTATTGCCATATGATTATTTTTAGTGCATTTAAAAGCTTGTTATTATAAAGGTTTGAATTATTGTTTTATTTTCTGCTTTCTAGTAATAACATATATCATAGTTACTCTGTCATTTTAGATTAGCTTGTAAGTTTTTAATAAATTTGTAATAACTACTTAATTAGATTGGCGAGAAAATGAGATTCTTGCATTGACAAACCTTGATCATTCATGCTGTCCATGATGGTCATCAACTTTTTCAGCCGAGCCATTGATTCTTGTTCACTCCCCTTTGTCATAAAATCTGAACTAAAGCCTGGTATCATACCCTGTCACAGAAAGAGGAAGATAATCCACTTGAGTAGATCAAAAATGTTAGGGGGACCATTGCCAGGAAGATAATCCACTTGATTAGATCAAAAATGTTAGGGGGACCATTGCCAGGAAGATAATCCACTTGAGTAGATCAAAAATGTTAGAATTTTGGGGACCATTGCCAGGAAGATAATCCACTTGAGTAGATCAAAAATGTTAGAATTTTGGGAACCATTAAGCTTTATTAAATATCTTTGTAAATTGTGATACAAATTGATCCCATGAACTTACCATGATTTGACTGAAGGGTCCCATCTTCATGATGTTCTGGAACTGTTCATACATGTCCCTCAATGTAAACTGGCCTGTTGAGATCATCAGACAACATGGCATTGTTTACATTATTGTGGGGGGGGGGGGGGGGGGGGGTGTATGATACTAACATGTAAAAATCAACCTATACATACTTAAGTCTACTAGGTGGTGATATATTATTAAAAAAATCTACACATTTATGTCTACAAAGGGGGTGGTGGGCTATTATGTGTACGTTTATACATAAATAATGGGGGAGAGGTATTATATGTCAGTTTATACGGGCAGGTCCTGTAGGAAAAAATGGACAGTGCTGAGATTGTCAGTTATAATCTGGGGTCATCAGACATTGTCTTTTCTTATTAGACATGAAAAACCATTTGACTACCACATATAAGTGTTGTAATCAACATGAGTAAAAAGAAATGTACAGAAGCTGCTAGATCAAAATACCAGCTGTCTGTGTATGCTTCAGCAGGCTGTGTCTTGTCTTGCACTTTCAATTGTTTATGCTTCAGTGTTTTGCACTTTCATTTATATAAACTTTATATTTGGCCCCTACAAAACTGTCTATAAGCCTTTTGTAAGTAGCAGAATGTTCCAGAAGGGTGGCTAAAGGCCGTGAGATCAAATTGACTAAGTGCTGAGATGTCACAGCCCACCAATGCAAACTTATAAACATTTTTTAAATTCAGGGGAGGTAACCATTTCAATGTTCAAGTTTGGAGATAAGATGAAAAGATTTGGTGAAAGAAGACTAGATTGGCCTACAGGGCGCTTGAAACTTGCAGCAATAAATAACTGGAGCTAGCCACAAAGTTTATGGCTAAGCTAGACACTACAACAAAAGTTCTTTATTTTATAAGACTCATATTCAAATTACCAAGCACTATATTTTTAAGACGAATGATAAGAGGCAGTATATAAAGACCTCACCAGCTTCTCTACATACCAGAGAACTTAGTTACCTGTGATATGGGCAACATACAGGAGCCTTGTGCTTCATAATGCCTGTGGTAAAGTCCCCAGACATGAGGTAGAGATACCCCAGTGGTCAGATCTGCCCAAACCAGTTCTAGCTGTGACATCCATTGGATGGAGCCTGGATGGCAGCTGACCAATGTCACAGCACAGTCATGCAGGTAGCATGCTCACCCAATGGGGCTTATTCCTAAGTTCTTCTTTTTTTTTTTTAATTAACTTTCTCATTTTTTATTTTCTTGCAGAAAATTGTGCAGCTGAAAACTTTGCATAAAAAATAATTTTAAAATCCCCTTCAATTTTATATTCTGTGGGGAGAAAATGTACAAGTAGTCTCTCTTTCATAATGTCTATTAAAAACAGTTTTCCGTTGCACATTTTTCCCTTTGCGCAGCTTTCTGGTCACCCTTACTTACCATGCTTAAGTTTCTTCATCAACTCCTCATTGTCATCCAACTTGAGTTCATTCACTTTGTCTATAAGTCCTTCAATGTCACCCATTCCTATGGAGAGAAAAAAAACTTCATACTTTTAACTTTATATTTTTAACACAATGTATTTTATCATTCATATTTGTCAAACTATTTAATTAAATCTATTTTATCATTCAAATGTGTCAAACTGTTTAACAAAATCTATTTTATCATTCATATTTGTCAAACTATTTAACAAAATCTATTTTATCATTCATATTTGTCAAACTATTTAACAAAATCTATTTTATCATTCATATTTGTCAAACCATTTAACAAAATCTATTTTATCATTCATATTTGTCAAACTATTTAACAAAATCTATTTTATTATTCGTATTTGTCAAACTATTCCTACTTACCTAGCAATTTGCTTACAAAAGGCTGGACTTTAAAAGGTTCGAAGTCATCTGTGTGTTCACCTGTCCCAATAAAGATGACTGGACTCTTGGTGGCAGCCACACTAGCAGTCAAAAGTCAACATTAGACAAATCAGGCGAGTCAACATTAGACAAATCAGGCAAGTCAACATTAGACAAATCAGGCAAGTCAACATTAAACAAATCAGGCAAGTCAACATTAGACAAATCAGGCGAGTCAACATTAGACAAATCAGGCGAGTCAACATTAAACAAATCAGGCGAGTCAACATTAGACAAATCAGGCGAGTCAACATTAGATAAATCTGGCGAAGACAAATCAGGCGAGTCAACATTAACCATTAATGTCCCATTCATTATACCAAAACTCCACCCATGACGGCCCAATGTAAGGAGCATAACTCTGTATGATCAAGTGAATAGTTTCACAAAATATTTGTTTTTGTCTAAATGAAATTGAAAATTAAGATAAAAACTACTGCTTAATGTTGGGAATAAACCTGGCTTTCCAACAGTATTAAATAGAATATATTATATTTGGTACAAGTACAGTATAAAAATAAAAAATGTCGGAGAAAATTCAAAACAGGTCATTTTCGGTAGTCAACTTTATTTATTTTATCTAAACAACTATGCATCGAATTTAACAGTTAAATATCAATTTGGTTATGTTTAAGATATATAATTCATAAAATACATGCCTAAATACGTTTAGAGGCATTATTTTATTTTATTTTTAATATTAAATCTACTAAAAATAGGACAGATGAGTCTAAAATTTCGAGATAGAAAGAAACTTTTATTTTTTATCTTTCAAAAGCGCCATTGAAATTAGAAGACCGGAAAAGGATGCTGAAACTATCCGACTTCCTGTTTAGTTAAAAATTAGGATTTGTATGCCAAATTTTAATGAAACAAATTTAATTTTTCTATGCGTATTGTAAGCGGGCGGCAGCGGGCGTTACGGGACATTAACGGTGTCGGGCGGCAGCGGGCGTTACGGGACATTAATGGTTAAACAAATCAGGCGAGTCAACATTAGACAAATCAGGCAAGTCCACAATGAGGTACCCCATCAAAAAACACCTGGTACAATGAGCCAGGTACTTACGCGCTCAGAGCTCCACCTCCCTTGGCATGACCATCAAGTTTGGTGATGATAACTGAGGCAACATCAACTTTATCCTTAAACGCTTTGGCCTGTAGAAATCAAGTAGTGTGGACTCAAATTGTGAGAGGGTGAACAACTCAAAGTTTTGGACTATTTCATCACTAACTTTAGGCTTTAAAACAACTTTCAACTCAAAGCTTTCAAAAAAGTGAAATGTGCTATTTCACAACAAATAAGATGACATCAATACAACAAATAAGATGACATCAATACAACAAATAAGATGACATCAACACAACAAATAAGATGACATCAATACAACCAATAAGATGACATCAACACAACAAATAAGATGACATCAACACAATCAATAAGATGACATCAACACAACCAATAAGATGACATCAACACAACAAATAAGATGACATCAACACAACAAATAAGATGACATCAACACAACAAATAAGATGACATCAACACAACAAATAAGATGACATCAACACAACCAATAAGATGACATCAACACAACAGCAAACAATATGAGACCAACCTGAGATTCACAAGCTTGACCAATGGTGGCGTCCATCACAAAGATAATGTTGTCAGGTTTCTTTAAGAGAACAAAAAACAAATCAGTAGTTGCACTCATGAGAGGATTAGGAAAACAAAGCTGATTAGTTGAGGGGATTAGGAAAACAAAGCTGATTAGTTGAGGGGATTAGGAAAACAAAGCTGATTAGTTGAGGGGATTAGGAAAACAAAGCTGATTAGTTGAGGGGATTAGGAAAACAAAGCTGATTAGTTGAGGGGATTAAGGAAACAAAGCTGATTAGTTGAGGGGATTAGGAAAACAAAGCTGATTAGTTGAGGTGATTAGGAAAACAAAGCTGATTAGTTGAGGGGATTAGGAAAACAAAGCTGATTAGTTGAGGGGATTAGGAAAACAAAGCTGATTAGTTGAGGGGATTAGGAAAACAAAGCTGATTAGTTGAGGGGATTAGGAAAACAAAGCTGATTAGTTGAGGGGATTAGGAAAACAAAGCTGATTAGTTGAGGGGATTAGGAAAACAAAGCTGATTAGTTGAGGGGATTAGGAAAACAAAGCTGATTAGTTGAGGGGATTGGGAAAACAAAGCTGATTAGTTGAGGGGATTAGGAAAACAAAGCTGATTAGTTGAGGGGATTAGGAAAACAAAGCTGATTAGTTGAGGGGATTAGGAAAACAAAGCTGATTAGTTGAGGGGATTAGGAAAACAAAGCTGATTAGTTGAGGGGATTAGGAAAACAAAGCTGATTAGTTGAGGGGATTAAGGAAACAAAGCTGATTAGCTGAGGGGATTAGGAAAACAAAGCTGATTAGTTGAGGGGATTAGGAAAACAAAGCTGATTAGTTGAGGGGATTGGGAAAACGAAGCTGATTAGTTGAGGGGATTAGGAAAACAAAGCTGATTAGTTGAGGGGATTAGGAAAACAAAGCTGATTAGTTGAGGGGATTGGGAAAACAAAGCTGATTAGTTGAGGGGATTAGGAAAACAAAGCTGATTAGTTGAGGGGATTAGGAAAACAAAGCTGATTAGTTGAGGGGATTAGGAAAACAAAGCTGATTAATTGAGGGGATTAGGAAAACAAAGCTGATTAGCTGAGGGGATTAGGAAAACAAAGCTGATTAGCTGAGGGGATTAGGAAAACAAAGCTGATTAGTTGAGGGGATTAAGGAAACAAAGCTGATTAGTTGAGGGGATTAAGGAAACAAAGCTGATTAGCTGAGGGGATTAGGAAAACAAAGCTGATTAGTTGAGGGGATTAGGAAAACAAAGCTGATTAGTTGAGGGGATTAGGAAAACAAAGCTGATTAGTTGATGGGATTAGGAAAACAAAGCTGATTAGCTGAGGGGATTAGGAAAACAAAGCTGATTAGCTGAGGGGATTAGGAAAACAAAGCTGATTAGCTGAGGGGATTAGGAAAACAAAGCTGATTAGTTGAGGGGATTAGGAAAACAAAGCTGATTAGTTGAGGGGATTAGGAAAACAAAGCTGATCAGTTGAGGGGATTAGGAAAACAAAGCTGATTAGTTGAGGGGATTAGGAAAACAAAGCTGATTAGTTGAGGGGATTAGGAAAACAAAGCTGATTAGTTGAGGGGATTAAGGAAACAAAGCTGATTAGTTGAGGGGATTAGGAAAACAAAGCTGATTAGTTGAGGGGATTAGGAAAACAAAGCTGATTAGTTGAGGGGATTAGGAAAACAAAGCTGATTAGTTGAGGGGATTAGGAAAACAAAGCTGATTAGTTGAGGGGATTAGGAAAACAAAGCTGATTAGCTGAGGGGATTAGGAAAACAAAGCTGATTAGCTGAGGGGATTAGGAAAACAAAGCTGATTAGCTGAGGGGATTAGGAAAACAAAGCTGATTAGTTGAGGGGATTAGGAAAACAAAGCTGATTAGTTGAGGGGATTAGGAAAACAAAGCTGATTAGTTGAGGGGATTAAGGAAACAAAGCTGATTAGTTGAGGGGATTAGGAAAACAAAGCTGATTAGTTGAGGGGATTAAGGAAACAAAGCTGATTAGTTCAGGGGATTAGGAAAACAAAGCTGATTAGTTGAGGGGATTAGGAAAACAAAGCTGATTAGTTGAGGGGATTAGGAAAACAAAGCTGATTAGCTGAGGGGATTAAGGAAACAAAGCTGATTAGTTGAGGGGATTAAGGAAACAAAGCTGATTAGTTGAGGGGATTAGGAAAACAAAGCTGATTAGTTGAGGGGATTAGGAAAACAAAGCTGATTAGCTGAGGGGATTAGGAAAACAAAGCTGATTAGCTGAGGGGATTAGGAAAACAAAGCTGATTAGCTGAGGGGATTAGGAAAACAAAGCTGATTAGCTGAGGGGATTAAGGAAACAAAGCTGATTAGCTGAGGGGATTAAGGAAACAAAGCTGATTAGTTGAGGGGATTAAGGAAACAAAGCTGATTAGTTGAGGGGATTAGGAAAACAAAGCTGATTAGCTGAGGGGATTAAGGAAACAAAGCTGATTAGTTGAGGGGATTAAGGAAACAAAGCTGATTAGTTGAGGGGATTAGGAAAACAAAGCTGATTAGCTGAGGGGATTAAGGAAACAAAGCTGATTAGTTGAGGGGATTAGGAAAACAAAGCTGATTAGCTGAGGGGATTAGGAAAACAAAGCTGATTAGTTGAGGGGATTAGGAAAACAAAGCTGATTAGCTGAGGGGATTAGGAAAACAAAGCTGATTAGCTGAGGGGATTAAGGAAACAAAGCTGATTAGTTGAGGGGATTAAGGAAACAAAGCTGATTAGTTGAGGGGATTAGGAAAACAAAGCTGATTAGCTGAGGGGATTAAGGAAACAAAGCTGATTAGTTGAGGGGATTAGGAAAACAAAGCTGATTAGCTGAGGGGATTAGGAAAACAAAGCTGATTAGTTGAGGGGATTAGGAAAACAAAGCTGATTAGCTGAGGGGATTAGGAAAACAAAGCTGATTAGCTGAGGGGATTAGGAAAACAAAGCCAATTAGTTGAGGGGATTAGGAAAACAAAGCTGATTAGCTGAGGGGATTAGGAAAACAAAGCTGATTAGTTGAGGGGATTAAGGAAACAAAGCTGATTAGTTGAGGGGATTAGGAAAACAAAGCTGATTAGTTGAGGGGATTAAGGAAACAAAGCTGATTAGTTGAGGGGATTAGGAAAACAAAGCTGATTAGTTCAGACAATTTCATAATACACTGACAGGGTATGCTGACAAGATTGATAACTTACAACATGACTGATGAGAGATGACTTAGAACATGACTGATGAGAGATGACTTAGAACATGACTGCAAAGAGATGACTTACAACAGCTTGTTCCACTTGAAGCATCTCTTCAAACAGTGAGTCCTGTTGCTTGTGACGTCCACTAGTGTCCACAATAATGATCTCAAAATTCTCTTCCTTGAACTTCTCAACACCCTCCTGGGCAATGACCACAGGGTCGATCTCTGTGTAGCTAAATACATGACAACACAGGATGGCCAATTAAGACCTCTGGGTAGCTAAATACATGACAACACAGGATGGCCAATTAAGATCTCTGTGTAGCTAAATACATGACAACACAGGATGGCCAATTAAGATCTCTGTGTAGCTAAATACATGACAACACAGGATGGCCAATTAAGATCTCTGTGTAGCTAAATACATGACAACACAGGATGGCCAATTAAGATCTCTGTGTAGCTAAATACATGACAACACAGGATGGCCAATTAAGATCTCTGTGTAGCTAAATACATGACAACACAGGATGGCCAATTAAGATCTCTGGGTAGCTAAATACATGACAACACAGGATGGCCACTAAAGATCTCTGGGTAGCTAAAATCTCTATAAGACTGAATGTTTAACTGACCTGCCATAAAATGGAATGCGAGCCTTGGTGGCATTTTGTTTCAGCTGATCAAAGGCTCCTGCACGAAATGTGTCAGCACAAATCAAACATGTTTTCCAGCCCTTGCGTTGATAGTAATAGGCCAACTGGAGAGGAGATAACTAGACAGCTATAAATAGATGGCTATAAATAGACGGCTAAAAGATGATCAGTGAGACAGACAGGAATGTGGAGAGACTAAAGCAGACAATGTGGCAGACAATGTGGCAGACAATGTGGCAGACAATGTGGCAGACAATGTGGCAGACAATGTGGCAGACAATGTGGCAGACAATGTGGCAGACAATGTGGCAGACAATGTGATAAAGTTTCAGAGATTGTGGCAGAAACCCACCTTTGTACAAGTGGTGGTTTTCCCACTGCCCTGAAGCCCCACAAACATGATGACGTTATTTCTTCCCTTGCTGGGCTGCCAAGCCTTGACTCCAGGGTCTATCAGCTGTAATAAGACATTTTTATAGGGGGGTCTATCAATAAGACATTTTTATAGGGGGGGGGTCTATCAATAAGACATTTTTATAGGGGGGGTCTATCAATAAGACATTTCTATAGGGGGTCTATCAGCTAAAATAAGACATTTCTATAGGGGGGGTCTATCAATAAGACATTTCTATAGGGGGGTCTATCAATAAGACATTTTTATAGGGGGTCTATCAGCTAAAATAAGACATTTTTATAGGGGGGTCTATCTATAAGACATTTCTATAGGGGGGTCTATCAGCCGAAATAAGACATTTCTATAGGGGGGGTCTATCAATAAGACATTTCTATAGGGGGGGTCTATCAATAAGACATTTCTATAGGGGGGGTCTATCAATAAGACATTTCTATAGGGGGGGTCTATCTATAAGACATTTCTATAGGGGGGGGTCTATCAATAAGACATTTCTATAGGGGGGGTCTATCAATAAGACATTTCTATAGGGGGGGGTCTATCAATAAGACATTTCTATAGGGGGGGCTAACAATAAGACATTTCTATAGGGGGGGTCTATCAGCTGAGACATTTCTATAGGGGGGATCTATCAATAAGACATTTCTATAGGGGGGTCTATCAGCCGAAATAAGACATTTCTATAGGGGGTTTATCAATAAGACATTTCTATAGGGGGGGTCTATCAATAAGACATTTCTATGGGGGGGGGTCTATCAATAAGACATTTCTATAGGGGGGGTCTATCAATAAGACATTTCTATGGGGGGGGTCTATCAATAAGACATTTCTATAGGGGGGTCTATCAATAAGACATTTTTATAGGGGGGTCTATCAATAAGACATTTCTATAGGGGGGTCTATCAATAAGACATTTCTATGGGGGGGGGTCTATCAATAAGACATTTCTATAGGGGGGTCTATCAATAAGACATTTCTATGGGGGGGGGGGGTCTATCAATAAGACATTTCTATAGGGGGATCTATCAATAAGACATTTCTATAGGGGGGGTCTATCAATAAGACATTTCTATAGGGGGGGGGTCTATCAATAAGACATTTCTATAGGGGGGGTCTATCAATAAGACATTTCTATAGGGGGGGGTCTATCAATAAGACATTTCTATGGGGGGGTCTATCAATAAGACATTTCTATGGGGGGGGGGTGAAAAAGCCCAGCACAAGTACCAACCTTGACCAGCTCTTTAAAGACAGCAGACTGGATCATGCGCCGTTTATTCAAGCCTCCTGCCATCTCATCAAAGTCTATCACGGACCTGAAACATTGGAGGCAGACATCAAACAACAGTAGAGTGGGGGGACAAGTAGTCTGGACAACAAGTAGTGTGGACAACAAGTAGTGTGGACAACAACTAGTGTGGACAACAAGTAGTGTGGACAACAAGTTGAATAGACAACAAGTAGTGTGGACAACAAGTAGTGTGGACAACAAGTAGTGTGGACAACAAGTAGTGGGACAACAAGTAGTGTGGACAACAAGTAGTGTGGACAACAAGTAGTGTGGACAACAAGTAATGTGGACAACAACTAGTGGGACAACAAGTAGTGGGACAACAAGTAGTGTGGACAACAAGTAGTGGGACAACAAGTAGTGTGGACAACAACTAGTGTAGACAACAAGTAGTGTGGACAACAAGTAGTGTGGACAACAACTAGTGTGGACAACAAGTAGTGTGGACAACAAGTAGTGTGGACAACAAGTAGTGTGGACAACAAGTAGTGTGGACAACAAGTAGTGTGGACAACAAATAGTGTGGACAACAACTAGTGGGACAACAAGTAGAGGGACAACAACTAGTGTGGACAACAAGTAGTGTGGACAACAAGTAGTGTGGACAACAAGTAGTGTGGACAACAAGTAGTGTGGACAACAAGTAGTGTGGACAACAAGTAGTGTGGACAACAAGTAGTGTGGACAACAAGTAGTGTGGACAACAAGTAGTGTGGACAACAAGTAGTGTGGACAACAAGTAGTGTGGACAACAAGTAGTGTGGACAACAAGTAGTGTAGACAACAAGTAGTGTAGACAACAAGTAGTGTGGACAACAAGTAGTGTGGACAACAACTAGTGGGACAACAAGTAGAGGGACAACAACTAGTGTGGACAACAAGTAGTGTGGACAACAACTAGTGGGACAACAAGTAGTGGGACAACAAGTAGTGGGACAACAAGTAGTGGGACAACAAATAGTGGGACAACAAGTAGTGTGGACAACAAGTAGTGTGGACAACAAGTAGTGTGGACAACAAGTAGTGTGGACAAAAAGTAGTGTGGACAAAAAGTAGTGTGGACAACAAGTAGTGTGGACAACAAGTAGTGTGGACAACAAGTTGAATAGACAACAAGTAGTGTGGACAACAAGTAGTGTGGACAACAAGTAGTGGGACAACAAGTAGTGTGGACAACAAGTAGTGTGGACAACAAGTTGAATAGACAACAAGTAGTGTGGACAACAAGTAGTGTGGACAACAAGTAGTGTGGACAACAAGTAGTGTGGACAACAAGTAGTGTGGACAACAAGTAGTGTGGACAACAAGTTGAATAGACAACAAGTAGTGTGGACAACAAGTAGTGGGACAAGAAGTAGTGTGGACAACAAGTAGTGTGGACAACAACTAGTGTGGACAACAAGTAGTGTGGACAACAAGTTGAATAGACAACAAGTAGTGTGGACAACAAGTAGTGTGGACAACAAGTAGTGTGGACAACAAGTAGTGTGGACAACAAGTAGTGTGGACAACAAGTAGTGTGGACAACAAGTAGTGTGGACAACAAATAGTGTGGACAACAAGTAGTGTGGACAACAAGTAGTGTAGACAACAAGTAGTGTGGACAACAAGTAGTGTGGACAACAAATAGTGTGGACAACAACTAGTGGGACAACAAGTAGAGGGACAACAACTAGTGTGGACAACAAGTAGTGTGGACAACAACTAGTGGGACAACAAGTAGTGGGACAACAAGTAGTGGGACAACAAGTAGTGGGACAACAAGTAGTGTGGACAACAAGTAGTGTGGACAACAAGTAGTGTGGACAACAAGTAGTGTGGACAAAAAGTAGTGTGGACAAAAAGTAGTGTGGACAACAAGTAGTGTAGACAACAAGCAGTGTGGACAACAAGTAGTGTGGACAACAAGTAGTGTGGACAACAAGTAGTGTGGACAACAACTAGTGGGACAACAACTAGTGTGGACAACAAGTAGTGTGGACAACAAGTAGTGTGGACAACAAGTAGTGTGGACAACAACTAGTGGGACAACAAGTAGTGTGGACAACAAGTAGTGTGGACAACAACTAGTGTGGACAACAAGTATATTTGTATACCTGACATTCTCTCTCAGCTGCTTGACAAGTCTAATGTTGACATCAGCTTCCAGTAGGGCAGCGCATATTTCTTTCAGCATGCCATTCAACACCTGCACACAAGAAACATATTTCTTTCAGCATGCCATTCAACACCTGCACACAAGAAACATATTTCTTTCAGCCGTTCAACACCTGCACACAAGAAACATATTTCTTTCAGCCGTTCAACACCTGCACACAAGAAACATATTTCTTTCAGCATGCCATTCAACACCTGCACACAAGAAACATATTTCTTTCAGCATGTCATTCAACACCTGCACACAAGAAACATATTTCTTTCAGCCGTTCAACACCTGCACACAAGAAACATATTTCTTTCAGCCGTTCAACACCTGCACACAAGAAACATATTTCTTTCAGCCATGCAACACCTGCACACAAGAAACATATTTCTTTCAGCATGTCATTCAACACCTGCACACAAGAAACATATTTCTTTCAGCCGTTCAACACCTGCACACAAGAAACATATTTCTTTCAGCTGTTCAACACCTGCACACAAGAAACATATTTCTTTCAGCCATGCAACACCTGCACACAAGAAACATATTTCTTTCAGCCATTCAACACCTGCACACAAGAAACATATTTCTTTCAGCCGTTCAACACCTGCACACAAGAAACATATTTCTTTCAGCCGTTCAACACCTGCACACAAGAAACATATTTCTTTCAGCCATGCAACACCTGCACACAAGAAACATATTTCTTTCAGCCGTTCAACACCTGCACACAAGAAACATATTTCTTTCAGCCATGCAACACCTGCACACAAGAAACATATTTCTTTCAGCCATGCAACACCTGCACACAAGAAACATATTTCTTTCAGCATGCCATTCAACACCTGGGTGGACTGGACTTTTAACCAACCCAGGGGCTTGTAGGCTGGACACAACTTTTAACCAACCCAGGGGCTTGTAGGCTGGACACAACTTTTAACCAACCCAGGGGCTTGTAGGCTGGACACAACTTTTAACCAACCCAGGGGCTTGTAGGCTGGACACAACTTTTAACCAACCCAGGGGCTTGTAGGCTGGACACAACTTTTAACCAACCCAGGGGCTTGTAGGCTGGACACAACTTTTAACCAACCCAGGGGCTTGTAGGCTGGACACAACTTTTAACCAACCCAGGGGCTTGTAGGCTGGACACAACTTTTAACCAACCCAGGGGCTTGTAGGCTGGACACAACTTTTAACCAACCCAGGGGCTTGTAGGCTGGACACAACTTTTAACCAACCCAGGGGCGTGTAGGCTGGACAACTTTTAACCAACCCAGGGGCTTGTAGACTGGACACAACTTTTAACCAACCCAGGGGCTTGTAGGCTGGACACAACTTTTAACCAACCCAGGGGCTTGTAGGCTGGACACAACTTTTAACCAACCCTGGGGCGTGTAGGCTGGACACAACTTTTAACCAACCCAGGGGCTTGTAGGCTGGACACAACTTTTAACCAACCCAGGGGCTTGTAGGCTGGACACAACTTTTAACCAACCCAGGGGCTTGTTACCTCACCTACCAAACCTTCTAGGCTGAACACATGGCCCCAACAACTATTTACCTCTTCATTAATAATAGTGGCATTGCTGAGTGATTTAAGGGCAGAGGTGATCTTTCTGCCCAAATCTGCTAGAACCATTTTTTATCTGTAGACAAAGTCAAGATAATATATAGAACCATTTTTTATCTGTAGAGAAAGTAAAGATAATATATAGAACCATTTTTTATCTGTAGAGAAAGTCAAGATAATATATAGAACCATTTTTTATCTGTAGAGAAAGTCAAGATAATATATAGAACCATTTTTTATCTGTAGACAAAGTCAAGATAATATTGGCCAGCATGCCATTTGGATATCAAGTAGAATGTAATAACATCCAGTGAGCTCAACATTAGGATGTGATCCAGTGAGCTTAACATTAGGATGTGATCAAGTGAGCTTAACATTAGGATGTGATCTAGTGAGCTCAACATTAGGATGTGATCCAGTGAGCTTAACATTAGGATGTGATCAAGTGAGCTCAACATTAGGATGTGATCAAGTGAGCTTAACATTAGGATGTGAGCCAGTGAGCTTAACATTAGGATGTGATCCAGTGAGCTTAACATTAGGATGTGGTCCAGTGAGCTTAACATTAGGATGTGAGCCAGTGAACTTAACATTAGGATGTGATCCAGTGAGCTTAACATTAGGATGTGATCTAGTGAGCTTAACATTAGGATGTGAGCCAGTGAGCTTAACATTAGGATGTGATCCAGTGAGCTTAACATTAGGATGTGAGCCAGTGAGCTTAACATTAGGATGTGATCTGATCTAGTGAGCTTAACATTAGGATGTGATCCAGTGAGCTTAACATTAGGATGTGATCCAGTGAGCTTAACATTAGGATGTGGTCCAGTGAGCTTAACATTAGGATGTGATCTGATCTAGTGAGCTTAACATTAGGATGTGGTCCAGTGAGCTTAACATTAGGATGTGATCCAGTGAGCTTAACATTAGGATGTGATCCAGTGAGCTTAACATTAGGATGTGAGCCAGTGAGCTTAACATTAGGATGTGATCCAGTGAGCTTAACATTAGGATGTGGTCCAGTGAGCTTAACATTAGGATGTGATCCAGTGAGCTTAACATTAGGATGTGATCTAGTGAGCTTAACATTAGGATGTGATCTGATCTAGTGAGCTTAACATTAGGATGTGGTCCAGTGAGCTTAACATTAGGATGTGATCCAGTGAGCTTAACATTAGGATGTGATCCAGTGAGCTTAACATTAGGATGTGAGCCAGTGAGCTTAACATTAGGATGTGATCTAGTGAGCTTAACATTAGGATGTGATCTAGTGAGCTTAACATTAGGATGTGAGCCAGTGAACTTAACATTAGGATGTGATCTAGTGAGCTTAACATTAGGATGTGATCTAGTGAGCTTAACATTAGGATGTGATCTAGTGAGCTTAACATTAGGATGTGATCTAGTGAGCTTAAACATTAGGATGTGATCTAGTGAGCTTAACATTAGGATGTGAGCCAGTGAGCTTAACATTAGGATGTGGTCCAGTGAGCTTAACATTAGGATGTGATCCAGTGAGCTTAACATTAGGATGTGAGCCAGTGAGCTTAACATTAGGATGTGATCTAGTGAGCTTAACATTAGGATGTGAGCCAGTGAACTTAACATTAGGATGTGATCTAGTGAGCTTAACATTAGGATGTGATCTAGTGAGCTTAACATTAGGATGTGATCTAGTGAGCTTAACATTAGGATGTGATCTAGTGAGCTTAACATTAGGATGTGATCTAGTGAACTTAACATTAGGATGTGATCCAGTGAGCTTAACATTAGGATGTGATCCAGTGAGCTTAACATTAGGATGTGATCTAGTGAACTTAACATTAGGATGTGATCCAGTGAGCTTAACATTAGGATGTGATCCAGTGAGCTTAACATTAGGATGTGATCTAGTGAGCTCAACATTAGGATGTGATCAAGTGAGCTTAACATTAGGATGTGAGCCAGTGAGCTTAACATTAGGATGTGATCTAGTGAGCTTAACATTAGGATGTGATCTAGTGAGCTTAACATTAGGATGTGATCAAGTGAGCTTAACATTAGGATGTGATCTAGTGAGCTTAACATTAGGATGTGATCTAGTGAGCTTAACATTAGGATGTGATCTAGTGAGCTTAACATTAGGATGTGATCTAGTGAGCTTAACATTAGGATGTGATCCAGTGAGCTTAACATTAGGATGTGATCCAGTGAGCTTAACATTAGGATGTGAGCCAGTGAGCTTAACATTAGGATGTGATCTAGTGAGCTTAACATTAGGATGTGGTCCAGTGAGCTTAACATTAGGATGTGATCTAGTGAGCTTAACATTAGGATGTGGTCCAGTGAGCTTAACATTAGGATGTGATCTAGTGAGCTTAACATTAGGATGTGATCTAGTGAGCTTAACATTAGGATGTGATCCAGTGAGCTTAACATTAGGATGTGATCTAGTGAGCTTAACATTAGGATGTGGTCCAGTGAGCTTAACATTAGGATGTGATCTAGTGAGCTTAACATTAGGATGTGATCTAGTGAGCTTAACATTAGGATGTGAGCCAGTGAGCTTAACATTAGGATGTGAGCTTAACATTAGGATGTGATCTAGTGAGCTTAACATTAGGATGTGATCTAGTGAGCTTAACATTAGGATGTGATCCAGTGAACTTAACATTAGGATGTGATCCAGTGAGCTTAACATTAGGATGTGATCTAGTGAGCTTAACATTAGGATGTGATCTAGTGAGCTTAACATTAGGATGTGATCTAGTGAGCTTAACATTAGGATGTGATCTAGTGAGCTTAACATTAGGATGTGGTCCAGTGAGCTTAACATTAGGATGTGATCTAGTGAGCTCTACATTTTCTCCTTTCACACTCTCCCGGATGTAGTGACCGAGTTTTGGTAGAGCTGTAAAACTTGAACCAATCAAAAGTTAGATAAAATGTTAGGCTAAAAATAGCTTCTAGATATATATAGCTAACTGTAAATGTCATGGTTAATATGGTTTTCTCTACTAAAATTAGAAAAACGGTGTGATTACGCAATTTTTGGTCCCTATCGGTTCCCTAACCCCAACTGCGCTCACAACTCAAAATGTTGCTTATTAAATAGGAATTTAGTCTTATGATGTTAATTAGATCTATGGAAGAAGGAGGAAAGTATGACCTAGTTTGCCATAAGGTTCAAGAGGGAGTCATGTGACCAGGCAAGCTTCCAGGTGGGATAAGTGGGTCACGTGACTTGCTCAGCTTAATAGGTAGGCTGAGTGAGGATCAATGAAATATTTAAACATACTTATAACACAGTATACACATAAAATATGCACCATATAATGGTTATGTTTAATTCACTTTAAACAGACCCTAAATAGTCTAAATGAATAAAATAACGCAAGCATGGTCAAGTGACTGGGAAAATGTGTTTGTCTTGACATGGTCAAGTGACTGGGAAAATGTGTTTGTCTTGACATGGTCAAGTGACTGGGAAAAGATGTTTGTCTTGACATGGTCAAGTGACTGGGAAAAGGTGTTTGTCTTGACATGGTCAAGTGACTGGGAAAAGGTGTTTGTCTTGACATGGTCAAGTGACTGGGAAAAGGTGTTTGTCTTGACATGGTCAAGTGACTGGGAAAAGGTGATTGTCTTAAGAGATAGGAGGTTCACAGCCGTGATTTGAATTATCTCCAATGCTGAGCGTGGGAATAAAAATTGACTCATATACAACATTATAGTAGAATGGATGCAGAGTTACAGGGTACGTTCTGTTTTTTTGTATGTGAAACAGTCATTAAATAGCGCCTAATGGAAATCAGGAGTTCCGCTGCGTGAGCCCAGATGGACAGAGACCTCTAGCTAGAGGCTAAATATTTTGTTTAACAAATATTAGTATTAGTATCAGAATCTAGATCTAAATCTAATAACTAATAAGATAACTACTGGACATTTCTCGGGGGAACTTTTATGCCAGTGTCCAATAATAGAATCTTCTTTAAAAAAGGGTTGTCAGATTACTGGTAGGTAACTAAATACTGGCTAATGTCAAAGTCAATGCTAACTGAACCCCAACCCTAGTCCTACCTAAAATTAGTCGAGATTACAATACTAATAACAGCCCAATACACCTGTTTTTGGAAGAGTCTATTATCAGACATCTGTATCTAAAATTAAAATCAGCGGTGGCTAGTAATGTACGAAAAAGATACCTCACTGTCAAGGCTTTAATACAGTGGTTTCCAAACTTTTTCAAGTGGCGACCCCCTTTTATAAAAGGTAAGTGACCTGCGACCCCCATAGTATTAAAAAATCGAAATTAGCGAGGAAATTGATGAGCACTAAAATACGATTTTCTAGTAGACTTTCAATAGTAATTATTTTTGATAACTTTTAAAGCGATGGGTGAAATTGAATACCTCTACATTCGCGGTTGAGTTTTTGTTTAACGCCAACCTCATGTCATTCTCAGCATTTAATTTATTTCTTTGTTTTATTTTTAATTGGAGAAGAGTTGAAAATCTATTCTCGCAAAGATATGTAGACACAAATGGAACTAAAACTCAAAAGGTAATCGATTTCACGTTTGGGTATGAACACTGCATACTACGCCAAAATTGTTTGAGCAGTTTTTCATTTAACACGATATGTGACATGAAATCATTCCGCAAATTTTAGAATTCTTCTTGATATTCATCGGGAATGCTGGCAACATCCAGGGAAACAGAGGATGGGTAACGTGTCAATGCAGATTCTTCTTTCAGCTCAAGGAAAATAACGCCAGTTCGTTTTCAAGAGATTCAAATTGCCCAGAATCCTCTTTCTAATTTTTATTTCTCACAATCAGATTCATCTACCACACTGCAGAGTTTCTTAAACATGGCAATATCTCCAACATTTTTTTTTCTTCGCAGATTTTGCAGCTTTGATAAAAATGCCAAGAGATTATCATGAAAAGAGATAATATTTGTTCATTTTCAGGTTAAGCTTGTGTTGCTGTTCAAAAATATCTGCTAGGTATGCTACTCTCTCTAGCTACTCTTTGTCATTAAAGAATATCAAAAGGACTTGTTTCCCATGCACTTTCTTCTTCTTCTTCGTTCTTAATTATTAGTGTTGAAGGGGATCGAGATTTATCTGCCAGTGGGTTTGAACTCCAGACTTTGTTCGAATTTATCAACCATCAGCTTTTTGCCGACTCGACCAGGCCTCCAACACAATTAAGCGTTACGTGTCAACTGGTTATGCGCCATTGAGGCCATTGACTCCGATTTCAGCCTGCTTTTCTTTTTGGATTTGCTTCCATAGCCTTTGTCCAACCAAGAACAAACTACAAGGCAGCAGTTGTTTAATTTTTGGAGTTGTCTCTCCTAGAAAAGTGGCTGTCCCCAGCTAACGAGCCTTATCTGCCCGAGGGTTCGAACTCGAGACTTTTCGGTTTAGCAACCATGAGCTTTACCGACTCGACCACGCCGACCCCTCCTTGCACTTTCAAGAACAACTTGATTTCATCATTCAATTCAAAAACACGATACATATTTCCTTTTGAAAGCCAACGTACTGTAGTGTACAACCTCGTGATCTTTATTCTTGTCTTTGCACAGTTTTTTAAACAGAGGGGTGTTTAGGGCTCCAGATTTAAAATAATTTACGACTTTTATGAGAAATGGGGTCAGAAGAGTCTTGCTGGCGAGGGCATACCGGTGAATCATGCAGTGGATTTGCCTTCATTAGGGAGCTAAATATTTTACTTTATTTTTTGAAAGCCCGATTTTGACCCAAACAAGACGCACCATCCGTACAAACCCCACAGCCGTTTTCCCATTTAAATCATCCAGTTTTTAAAAAAAACTTAGTTTTCCTCCATGATATCTTCACAGAATATCAACTCTTCTTTGTTATCATCCGAATGAGTATATTTCACAAAAACAAACAACTGGTAACATGAACTCTCGTCAGTTGATTCATCAACTTGAAAATCAAACAATGGTGAAAGTTTGATTTCATTCAAAATTGGTTTTTTTATTATCTACGGACATGTATGCTATATGCAGCTGAATAGTATTATTAGACAGATATATTGGTTGCATCTTCTCTACACTGGAATCCCCAAGAATTAATTTCACCATCCTCAACATGCAGGGTTTGAAGAGATTTTCTCCTATTGTGTGAGGTTTTTTTGCTTGCCAATTTCTAATGTGACTTCACTAATGTTGTGTTTTCTTGGTGAAAACTTCTTGTTCGATCAAGTCTCTGACGTTTGCAACTAGCTTTGTGCCGACGAAATAACTACATATCTTTTTGGTGTGTTCCGAATGACTCTTCTCAAAATACTGTTTTAGCTCTGAAATCTTCATAGACTCATGACTAAGAACATTTTTGCTCACTACACATTGTTTATTTTTTTATTCCATTTCCATTGTGATGTTAATTAATGCCGAATTTCAGAAAGAATTCTAAATATTTATGCTTTTTTTTTCATTGCTAGCATTTAGTCTACCAGTTGGCGACCCCCCAGAAAGCCCCCAGTTTGGGAACCCATGCTTTAATAGAAGTATATTGTGAAATATTTGTGTCAAATATTATAGATAACTGAATAATAAACCAAAATCAATGTCTAAATATATCAATATAGGCCAGAAATTAACTTTAAACAACAGTGTTTGCAAGCAAGATTTGCTATATAAACAACAGCAATTTGTAAAATAGAGTGGCTTCCCCTGAATTTCCCACTATAAGTTTAACAAAATAAAACTTAAACAAGATGGCTACTATAGTATATGAGCATGGTTGCATCTGATGAAAACATCGCTAGTCTTCATTTATTAACTTTTAATTCAATTGTTTAAAAACAGGTAGGGCCCCTACATAAATGAAACAAGGACACATTTTTGTATTTTTCACAACATAAATCCTTACCAAAATGTGAAATAATTATTAAAATTTAAGGAGTCAACTGTTTTTCACATTACTCTAGCTAGATCTAGATAGATCTGGTCACGGGCGATTTTACGTACCTAAACTGATAGATTACCCAATAGATTACCTCCTTGCTTAGCGCCTAATTAATATTCCTAATAATTTCAAAGCTTAGGTATTAATTTTTCAAATAATTATTAACAATATGGGTAATCTATCGTTTTTAGTTTAGTGTTACTGTTACTCTACTCTACTAAAAATCTAGATCTAGATCTGATATCTAGATCTAGATAGATCTAGATCTAGATCTATCTAGCCTATCTATATTAATTAGTCTAGTTTAGTAGTATAAATTAGAGCAGATTCTATAGGCCTACAAAATATTGATGATAATATCTAGATCTCGATTGTTCAGACTTTCTTACTTTCTAGACTGTAGACTATCTTCTTGTTGGATCTGGACTTCTTCCAGATTGGTACATCTACAGAAACCTGTATATTTAGATCCAGTAAATTCGGAGTTACATCCCCTTACCACGTCGTCGGTGTTGATTTGTATTAGCTCTCGTTAAAAAATTCTTAACACGGAAAAATGGAAATATAGATTCTAGATCTAAGAGGCAGTATTTCTTCCAGACTTCTTTCTCCGGGGGGGGGGGGGGCACTTGACATTTTCGGGGGTGGGCGGACTAAAAAATTGGGGGGGGGGGCGGACGCTATTAAAAGTATATATTTTCTATATAAATTCTATTTCATTCGGGGGGGGGGGGGGGGGCGGTAGACTTTTTTCGGGGGGGGGGGCTCTCGAAGAGATGCCTGGAAGAAACTCTGCTAGGAGGTAGATTCATTATCGAAGTTTAACTCGATATGCAACAAGAGAAACCCTATTTTACTATTCTGCGCTAAGTGTATTGGCCAAGTTTCAATGAAATTGGTCGCTTAGGAGAGGTCGAGATTTTGCTCACCAGCTTCGATCCTTTAGACTAGACAGACAGATAGACATGACGAAGAAAATGGTTAAAATATTGTAAGTCCAGTTCATACACGAATGTGGACTTATTGTTTAAATCCTCCACAATAAACTGAATTAAGAACGCAGAAGAAAAAACATATTGTAAAAAAACATGCATAAAAACGTTTTAATAACAAGTTTTAATATAATTACTGCACTGGCCTCTGTGAAAAACCTATCTGTAAATGACCATGACTTGTGTGTTTAGTAAGCAGCATATATGCCCGGGTTTAGGAAATATATTGCTTTTTTAATTAACCTTGACCACAGCCAACCAAAAATAAAATTAAAAAATAAAATAACTCAAACATAACACGAACGGAAACAAAAATGTAACGCAAACACAAAAGAAAAAACAAACGCAAACATAAACCTATAGGCAAACAATAACGCACTACATAAACACAACCTTAAAGCAAACATAAACGCATAGTGCTCACAGTATAGCCCGGGACGCCAAATCGCACTATGCCGGGGTGCCGGCTGACACGCCTGATTCAATTTAGTAAACGACTATAATACCCCATCTTAACCATTGTCTATTGAACTTACTAAAAACGAATGTAGGCGCCAATAGCGATCAAGGGAAGCCTCGGGGCTCAAAATAGCACGCTGTCGGAGAGCTAGAGGACACCCTGGATTAGATTTAGTAAACGATTTAGTAACCCTTTTTATTTACAGCCTACCTCACTCTTAAAAACAAAGGTATGCGCCATAGCGCTCACAGTATAGCCCGGGGCGCAAATCGCCCGCCGGGGTGCCGGCTGACACGCCTAATTCAATTTAGTGAACGACTATAATACTCCATCTTATCCACAAACGGAAAAATAAAAGTCAACATAGAGGACATTTAGGAACGGCTACTAATTGTTATTGATTAAACACAATAATTAGTAAACAGTACACAATACAGTAGTGTATAAAATAAAGGGTAGCATCTAAGATACCGGTTTTACGTACCACATTGCACTTTATCAATCCATGCTAATTATATACTTATGTTTTTCCAACATCAAAACAAATAAAAAGAACTACCCCCACCCTAGCGATGGGTCTAAGGCAAGGGTCGGCAACCTTCGGCTCGCGAGCCGCATGCGGCTCTTTTGATGTCAAGATGCGGCTCTCGAGTCCCATGTGAAAATATTACATACGAGCCGACCCGCGGCGTATCATACGCTGCTATTTAGTTGTTTTATTTTCTACTTTTCAGTAATTCATAATTTGTGAATTCGACAGTACCACTGCTGTCACTGAAAATATTTGCTTTAAAACACTATCAGTAAGTCGTTAAGGACGATAACCCCCCCCCCCTTTAAAGCAGCCTCCTCTTAGCTAACTCCCCTAAATTGAAAATCGTTTCAAACTAAATTATCTGCCCCTAATAGCCGTCACTAAACCCGGCTCTACGATTGTAAACATTTAGCGTGAACCACAGCTCACCAGACTTCCTAGAGAGGAAGAGAGGGGGCTGCAAGGCGCGCTTACAGCTTGTTTTCTAACGTCTCTAAGAAAAGAATTATATATATAGAAGATATTGTTTTCAAAACTCATAATATATTTTTCTGCAAGACTCGTTAATATAAACAATACACACACGCTATTCTATTAGAATATTTAGTTACTCCCTATTTCAATCAATACACACACGCTATTCTATTAGAATATTTAGTTACTCCCTATTTCAATCAATACACGCACGCTATTCTATTGGAATATTTAGTTACTCCCTATTTCAATCAATACACGCACGCTATTCTATTGGAATATTTAGTTACTCCCTATTTCAATCAATACACGCACGCTATTCTATTGGAATATTTAGTTACTCCCTATTTCAATCAATACACGCACGCTATTCTATTGGAATATTTAGTTACTCCCTATTTCAATCAATACACGCACGCTATTCTATTGGAATATTTAGTTACTCCCTATTTCAATCAATACACGCACGCTATTCTATTGGAATATTTAGTTACTCCCTATTTCAATCAATACACGCACGCTATTCTATTGGAATATTTAGTTACTCCCTATTTCAATCAATACACGCACGCTATTCTATTGGAATATTTAGTTACTCCCTATTTCAATCAATACACGCACGCTATTCTATTGGAATATTTAGTTACTCCCTATTTCAATCAATACACGCACGCTATTCTATTGGAATATTTAGTTACTCCCTATTTCAATCAATACACGCACGCTATTCTATTGGAATATTTAGTTACTCCCTATTTCAATCAATACACGCACGCTATTCTATTGGAATATTTAGTTACTCCCTATTTCAATCAATACACGAACGCTATTCTATTGGAATATTTAGTTACTCCCTATTTCAATCAATAAACACACGCTATTCTATTAGAATATTTAGTTACTCCCTATTTCAATCAATACACGCACGCTATTCTATTAGAATATTTAGTTACTCCCTATTTCAATCAATACACACACGCTATTCTATTAGAATATTTAGTTACTCCCTATTTCAAACAATAAACACACGCTATTCTATTAGAATATTTAGTTACTCCCTATTTCAATCAATACACACACGCTATTCTATTAGAATATTTAGTTACTCCCTATTTCAAACAATAAACACACGCTATTCTATTAGAATATTTAGTTACTCCCTATTTCAATCAATACACACACGCTATTCTATTAGAATATTTAGTTACTCCCTATTTCAAACAATAAACACACGCTATTCTATTAGAATATTTAGTTACTCCCTATTTCAATCAATACACACACGCTATTCTATTAGAATATTTAGTTACTCCCTATTTCAATCAATACACGCACGCTATTCTATTAGAATATTTAGTTACTCCCTATTTCAAACAATACACACACGCTATTCTATTAGAATATTTAGTTACTCCCTATTTCAAACAATAAACACACGCTATTCTATTGGAATATTTAGTTACTCCCTATTTCAATCAATACACGCACGCTATTCTATTAGAATATTTAGTTACTCCCTATTTCAAACAATACACACACGCTATTCTATTAGAATATTTAGTTACTCCCTATTTCAATCAATAAACACACGCTATTCTATTAGAATATTTAGTTACTCCCAATTTCAAACAATACACACACGCTATTCTATTAGAATATTTAGTTACTCCCTATTTCAATCAATACACACACGCTATTCTATTAGAATATTTAGTTACTCCCTATTTCAAACAATAAACACACGCTATTCTATTAGAATATTTAGTTACTCCCTATTTCAATCAATACACACACGCTATTCTATTAGAATATTTAGTTACTCCCTATTTCAAACAATAAACACACGCTATTCTATTAGAATATTTAGTTACTCCCTATTTCAATCAATACACACACGCTATTCTATTAGAATATTTAGTTACTCCCTATTTCAATCAATACACGCACGCTATTCTATTAGAATATTTAGTTACTCCCTATTTCAAACAATAAACACACGCTATTCTATTGGAATATTTAGTTACTCCCTATTTCAATCAATACACGCACGCTATTCTATTAGAATATTTAGTTACGCCCTATTTCAAACAATACACACACGCTATTCTATTAGAATATTTAGTTACTCCCTATTTCAATCAATAAACACACGCTATTCTATTAGAATATTTAGTTACTCCCAATTTCAAACAATACACACACGCTATTCTATTAGAATATTTAGTTACTCCCTATTTCAATCAATACACACACGCTATTCTATTAGAATATTTAGTTACTCCCTATTTCAATGGACTTTTGTGACACGGAAGGGGTCAGCGTGGTCGAGTCGGTTAAGCTCATGGTTGCTAAACCGAAAAGTATCGAGTTCGAACCAGAGTTTCTTCCAGGCATCTCTTCGGGGGGGCTAAGCCCCCCCGAAAAATTTTTACCGCCCCCCCCCCCCCCCCCGAACGAAATGAAATTTATATAATTTATATAGAAAATATATACTTTTAACAGTGTCCGCCCCCCCGAAGAAAGTTTACTGCCCCCCCGAAAATTTCAAGTGCCCCCCCCCCCCCCCCCCCCGGAGAAAAAAGTCTGGAAGAAACACTGGTTCGAACCCTCGGGCAGATGAGGCTCGTTAGCTGTGAACAGCCACTGTTCTAGGAGAGACAACTCCAAAATTAAAACAACTGCTGCCTTGTAGTTTGTTCTTGGTTGGACAAAGGCTATGGAAGCAAATCCAAAAAGAAAAGCAGGCTGAAATCGGAGTCAATGGCCTCAATGGCGCATAACCAGTTGACACGTAACGCTTAATTGTGTTGGAGGCCTGGTCGAGTCGGCAAAAAGCTCATGGTTGATAAATTCGAGTTCAAACCCACTGGCAGATAAATCTCGATCCCCTTCAACACTAATAATTAAGAACGAAGAAGAAGATGTGACACGGATATACAGTCTACCTCCCATAAGCCAGACAGGCCTCGACGAGGCGAACGCCAACTAACTGGCATATTTAATTCCTAACCGTGGTGGGCCTACGCTTTCTTCCCCTCCAGTACATCGTACTACCCGCCCTGGGAGATGTCCCTTGTCCGACCACGTCCCAGCCCCTTGGGCGTGGTTTCACGGTGCGGGGTCCTGGCGTCCATGTCGCAAGCCATGGGCGCCTAAATACCGCGGAGCTGCTTTGCGGTGTACTTCCTATTCAAGTTTCCATCCCGAATTGAAACATTCACGTCATGGTGGATATCACAAAGAAAATAAACGAGTTAAATGAACAGCTGCAAGGAAAGGAAAAGCCATCATATGGCTTGCTCGAAGAAGTGGATTCTTTCTGAAAAAAATTTACTTGTTTTTGTTGAAGACACGGAGAGCGGTAAATTCATTAATTTCGAAAAATCTAAAACAAAAGTATCGTGATGAAACCAATGCTATCCACAAGAATCACTTAGCATTACGATAAATAAAATGAATGATGTAGATCCTCTCAACACAAATACAATCAACATTGAGCCATTTGGAATTGATGTTGATTCGCTTCAAATGTAAGTGCTTGATTTGAAAAAGACTTATGTGGAGCGGTAAATTCACAGAACTCAAGAGCATGTTAAACATAGTTGAAGGTCCAGAAAAACAAGCACGTTAAGCTACACAACTGGACAGCTCTAAAATACAATTAAGAAATGCCGCGAGTTGAGGCACTTATATGTGACGCATGGAATAGTCTTGCAGAATGCTACAGTAAGGTGGAGAAGTTGACATGTGGAGTGCTGACGATCTTTAGGTCAACATATTCGTGCTAGCAAGAGTTGTCGTACATGAATATAATAAAAAGCAAAGCAAGAAGCGGACTAATAAATACAAATCTAGATTCGAGCTTGAACCTGAAAACAACAAAATACTAAGTCAGATTTAAACAAACTTTTAAAAGGCAGGGAAGGCCAATGCTCCCATTGATGTAACTAATGTAGTATTCACTGATTATAGTTATATTTGATTACTATTTTTTTTAATTCTAGCAGAGCTAGCTAAAAACTTTAATATGATTTGTGCAAAGGATGCATATTTTTTTAATATGAATAAATACTATTTCATATTTAAAATTATTTATTTAAATTATATATATATATATATGAATATAGATATATATATATACATATATATAAACATATATTTTAAATTATTTATGTATATATATATATATACATATACCTAATCCAATACCAAATATCAAAATGAAAATGTTAGCGGCTCTTTAAAAACTGGTAAATTTAGTAAATTATAACTCATAAGGTTGCCGACCCCTGGTCTAAGGGAAGTAATTAATTTTTTATGATCTATCAAGGAAAGTAAAAATGTGCTTAGCGGCTAAGGGAAGTAATTTTCAGACACAATTACAATTACTTTATATTACAATGGTTGGAAAATGAAACTTGTACAAAACCATCAATATTAATTTTTTAAAAATCAATTTAGATAATAAACACTTTAAGAATATTACACTATGGTGATAAAGTCGAGTTTTTAAAAAAACTGCATTTGTTCCACGGATCTGCCCGCCCGCTGTCTGCCACATACAGAATAGATCTTTACATATTAGATTCACTAAAAATTTAAAAGGAGAAAATAAATGATTTTCTTTAATATAGTTCCTGTTACACAACTATTTATTTAACTGTAAAGAACAGCGTGGGTAGCTTCTTTCATTTTAGTAAAGGTACTCAATAGACAGTGACCCATGCTTTTCTTTAGCTATTTTAATAGGGTATTATATTTTTTTAACAAATCATTTGTTTTTTTGGTGTCTAGTTATATATATTATAAGCTTGTTATTTAAATGTTTTTACAATTCAAAACTGCAGAGCAAAATTTTGAACACTTCTAACTGACCGATTAGTTTCAAATTGGTACGTGGGTCAAGACCTGATGACAAAGAAATCTGACATCAAATTTGATAGTTTTAGTAATAGTAGAAATAGTAGTAAATTATATATTTATAGAAAATTATTTATTT
This sequence comes from Physella acuta, assembly GCF_028476545.2. NCBI lineage: Eukaryota > Metazoa > Mollusca > Gastropoda > Physidae > Physella > Physella acuta. Next base: position 1,307,618 of record NW_026731674.1, on the reverse strand, counting down.
TATCCTTATTAGTGTATTATTACATAGAAGTTTGTTATTAAAATGTTTTTATGCATTTTTTAAAGCACTTTTAAATTTTTTATTACGATAGAGTTGCATGACTTAAAACTATTGTGCACCAAATGAACATGAAAAATTCACATACAATAGCACAGTAAATAGTAATTTATGTAGGAAATTTTAATTGATTCAAACAAAATTAATCAGACATCCAATTAAGTCAAATCGGATGTCTGTGTGATAAAAATCTCGTTTAAAAGTCAAAAGATTATAGAGGGGCAAGTTTAATAAAAGCTTGTAAAAACAGCAATTTTCTATCTCAAAATGTTTCTGAGCCTTGTCAACAATGTGTAGGCCTAGATACAGCTTCAACGACTGTACGGGGAAAAAAATCACCTGTGCATACCATGTTTATGTGAAATTTTGCCATCTAGCTTAAATGGTACTCATCATAGACTTTAGATAAAAATCACTAATCACAATAATTTGCATGAACACAATATTTCCTCCTTACCCCACATGCGAGGAAGTAAAAAAAACAAAAAAATTAGAATATGCACTTAAAGTCAAAATAACTATGTAACAATGCAGACTAAAATAAAGTGTAGATCACTCTTTAATTTCGTGACCTTAAAGATCAACAACAATATCTTATTATCAATACTACCCATTTTAGCAGCATTTAATTACATGTGAGTGTGTATGTATAGTAGATGATGGATATGCCACATAATTCTTTGTTGGGAAAAATACATTTAAATTTTAAATATTTCAACTTTGGACAACATTTAAAAACAAGTGAAACAATCTACAGGCTTAAATTATTTATTTACAAATTATATATACTAAAAACGTATAATACAATAAAGTTAACAGATGGAGCCCCAGTATCAGACACTAACAGATGGAGCCCTCAGACACTAACAGATGGAGCCCCAGTATCAGACACTAACAGATGGAGCCCCAGTATCAGACACTAACAGATGGAGCCCTCAGACACTAACAGATGGAGCCCCAGTATCAGACACTAACAGATGGAGCCCTCAGACACTAACAGATGGAGCCCTCAGACACTAACAGATGGAGCCCCAGTATCAGACACTAACAGATGGAGCCCTCAGACACTAACAGATGGAGCCCTCAGACACTAACAGATGGAGCCCCAGTATCAGACACTAACAGATGGAGCCCTCAGACACTAACAGATGGAGCCCTCAGACACTAACAGATGGAGCCCCAGTATCAGACACTAACAGATGGAGCCCTCAGACACTAACAGATGGAGCCCTCAGACACTAACAGATGGAGCCCCAGTATCAGACACTAACAGATGGAGCCCCAGTATCAGACACTAACAGATGGAGCCCCAGTATCAGACTTTAACAGATGGAGCCCCAGTATCAGACACTAACAGATGGAGCCCCAGTATCAGACACTAACAGATGGAGCCCCAGTATCAGACTTTAACAGATGGAGCCCCAGTATCAGACACTAACAGATAGAGCCCCAGTATCAGACTTTAACAGATGGAGCCCCAGTATCAGACACTAACAGATGGAGCCCCAGTATCAGACTTTAACAATTCGACCAACACAGGCTGATGCTGGGGATCCCCTGATGTGGTGTGTATTGATGACCAGCTGAGCAAATGTTCCACCAACAGTTCCAGTGGTCAGTCGTCCAGGGTTTACACAGCAGCAGCCATCTATGTCCTGCAAACAGGCAAAGTTACAGGTCAAGCTGAGTAAAGGAAACTGGTAAATACAACTGTATGAAAGACAGGACTTTGAAAACAGACCTTTATGAAAGACTTAAGGTCAGAGGGCAGGATGATCACATGTGGTGTAACCTTGAACTTGGCATACAACTCCCAGAGATGGTGATCTAGGTTGACTTCTTCCACAGGTGGGTACAGAGGGTAATAGCTGGAGAAAAAGTGTAGCAATAACTTACATGTGGAGACACACCTGTCAGTGATATGAGCAGACACACCTGTTTGTGATGTGAGCAGACACACCTGTCAGTGATGTGAGCAGACACACCTGTCTGTGATGTGAGCAGACACACCTGTCAGTGATGTGAGCAGACACACCTGCCTGTGATGTGAGCAGACACACCTGTCTGTGATGTGAGCAGACACACCTGTCAGTGATGTGAGCAGACACACCTGTCAGTGATGTGAGCAGACACACCTGTCAGTGATGTGAGCAGACACACCTGTCAGTGATGTGAGCAGACACACCTGTCTGTGATGTGAGCAGACACACCTGTCTGTGATGTGAGCAGACACACCTGTCAGTGATGTGAGCAGACACACCTGTCAGTGATGTGAGCAGACACACCTGTCAGTGATGTGAGCAGACACACCTGTCACTGATGTGAGCAGACACACCTGTCAGTGATGTGAGCAGACACACCTGTCTGTGATGTGAGCAGACACACCTGTCAGTGATGTGAGCAGACACACCTGTCTGTGAGCAGACACACCTGTCAGTGATGTGAGCAGACACACCTGTCAGTGATGTGAGCAGACACACCTGTCAGTGATGTGAGCAGACACACCTGTCAGTGATGTGAGCAGACACACCTGTCTGTGAGCAGACACACCTGTCAGTGATGTGAGCAGACACACCTGTCAGTGATGTGAGCAGACACACCTGTCAGTGATGTGAGCAGACACACCTGTCAGTGATGTGAGCAGACACACCTGTCTGTGATGTGAGCAGACACACCTGTCAGTGATGTGAGCAGACACACCTGTCTGTGAGCAGACACACCTGTCAGTGATGTGAGCAGACACACCTGTCAGTGATGTGAGCAGACACACCTGTCAGTGATGTGAGCAGACACACCTGTCACTGATGTGAGCAGACACACCTGTCAGTGATGTGAGCAGACACACCTGTCTGTGATGTGAGCAGACACACCTGTCAGTGATGTGAGCAGACACACCTGTCTGTGAGCAGACACACCTGTCAGTGATGTGAGCAGACACACCTGTCAGTGATGTGAGCAGACACACCTGTCTGTGATGTGAGCAGACACACCTGTCAGTGATGTGAGCAGACACACCTGTCTGTGAGCAGACACACCTGTCAGTGATGTGAGCAGACACACCTGTCAGTGATGTGAGCAGACACACCTGTCAGTGATGTGAGCAGACACACCTGTCAGTGATGTGAGCTGACACACCTGCCTGTGATGTGAGCAGACACACCTGTCTGTGATGTGAGCTGACACACCTGCCTGTGATGTGAGCAGACACACCTGTCAGTGATGTGAGCAGACACACCTGTCAGTGATGTGAGCTGACACACCTGCCTGTGATGTGAGCAGACACACCTGTCTGTGATGTGAGCTGACACACCTGCCTGTGATGTGAGCAGACACACCTGTCAGTGATGTGAGCAGACACACCTGTCAGTGATGTGAGCAGACACACCTGTCAGTGATGTGAGCAGACACACCTGTCTGTGATGTGAGCTGACACACCTGCCTGTGATGTGAGCAGACACACCTGTCAGTGATGTGAGCAGACACACCTGTCTGTGATGTGAGCTGACACACCTGCCTGTGATGTGAGCAGACACACCTGCCTGTGATGTGAGCAGACACACCTGCCTTTGATGTGAGCAGACACACCTGTCAGTGATGTGAGCAGACACACCTGTCCGTGATGTGAGCTGACACACCTGCCTGTGATGTGAGCAGACACACCTGTCTGTGATGTGAGCAGACACACCTGTCAGTGATGTGAGCAGACACACCTGTCTGTGATGTGAGCTGACACACCTGCCTGTGATGTGAGCAGACACATACAAGAGACAATGCTAGTTGCTATCCTTCTAAGGTAACAATGGGGTGCGTACAAATAGGGATGATGTGAATTTACAAACGATAAACACATAGGTGATGTTACCACCCTATTTCGCACAGAAATGAAAAACAAAAAACAAACGAAGTTGACAGATCATGTGCCTTGTCCGGACTAAATTTGAATTATATTTCAGTTTTGTCTGTTGCGGATTGCGTAAAACAAATTGTATTTGTTGTATACACTATTTGTTGGATTGATTGATTCAGTTGTGGATGTGATACAAGTGTACCAAGAACAAGGAAGAGTGGAAGTTGAGATGGATGCAATATTATATTGCTTAGTGAGCCATCAGAAGAAGGGAAAAAAAAACCCCAAATATGTACAGAAAGAGGACAGGATAGCAAATATTTTGCAGAACGTGAAAAAAGAAGTAGACTTGAATTTCTACGTGCCATAGCATACAATATATCATACTAGACCCAATTTTTTTCTATGTTGTACTTTAATTTTATCATTATGTAACTGGTTTTTAATAAAAATGAAACATGTCTGTAGTAATTGTAGTTTATTGCTTTATAAAAGTTGTCGGCCTTTTGTCTTGTTGGCCTTTTAGCTGTCTGCCTTTTGTCCTGATCCAATTCTAGAGGGTGGATCTGGCTTTTTGTGACGTGTGACATTGGAGGAGGTAAAAAAATGGACTAAAAGGTAAAAAATCAATTTAGTTTAGTGTGACCTTACAAAAGCTTTATGACTAAAAATAAAAGCCTGGGTGCAGGATGAAAATTGAACATATCTATATTTTTATATACCCAGAGCCGCTATCTTAGCACTTGGCATCTGTTGATTGGGTGTCCTGCATAGCAGGTAAGAGGTACTACTATATTGAGCTATAAAACTGTAACAAGTGCAGCTGCCAGAGATAGTGTGATCCAAATGTTTGTTTAAAAGAGCCTCCTATACTATTGACACGGTGGCAATTGATGTTCTTTTATTAAACAGAGGCAGTATGCTGCACCCCTGCGGTAGCGCGCCCCCCCCCCCGCTACGTCCCTGACACCTGAGTGGTCACTGAAATGTGCTCTACCTCACTACTACGGAGAGTCATTAATCAATGAACACTCAAGGTGTGCTGGACGGTAGTTTGGGTAAACCCATGCCCCAACAAATATGATCCAAGAAATATAGAGTAGGCAAAGTTTACATTTAAATAACTCCGTTTTAGAAAACTGGTTACATGTCTAAGAATATAGGATGGTATCGCATTGATGAAACCCTCTTAAAATATTGCATTCGAATTTTTTCTAAAACCGCTGCAAATGAAAGGGAAAAATATTCTCCGTAAGTGGGCGCCCAGGTTTTATTTTTAATCATACCAGCATATAACTTTTTAATGCATTTTTTCATTTGAGATTGTTTTGTGATTTGTGAATGTAATAAAAGCAATTTTTCTTTAAAAAATCTTTTATATGAGAATCATTTACTACTTTTTAGACATTCGTTCAAAATAAAGTTTACATTACACATAGGCTAGGACTAAGAAGATTTTCTTTAAAATCCATCCAGTAGCTTGTGATCTCTCTATAATTGAGTTTAGCATCCATTACACATAGGCTAGGACTAAGAAGATTTTCTTTAAAATCCATCCAGTAGCTTGTGATCTCTCTATAATTGAGTTTATCATCCATTACACATAGGCTAGGACTAAAAGATTTTCTTTAAAATCCATCCAGTAGCTTGTGATCTCTCTATAATTGAGTTTAGCATCCATTACACATAGGCTAGGACTAAGAAGATTTTCTTTAAAATCCATCCAGTAGCTTGTGATCTCTCTATAATTGAGTTTATCATCCATTACACATAGGCTAGGACTAAGAAGATTTTCTTTAAAATCCATCCAGTAGCTTGTGATCTCTCTATAATTGAGTTTAGCATCCATTACACATAGGCTAGGACTAAGAAGATTTTCTTTAAAATCCATCCAGTAGCTTGTGATCTCTCTATAATTGAGTTTATCATCCATTACACATAGGCTAGGACTAAGTAGATTTTCTTTAAAATCTATCCAGTAGCTTGTGATCTCTCTATAATTGAGTTTATCATCCATTACACATAGGCTAGGACTAAGAAGATTTTCTTTAAAATCTATCCAGTAGCTTGTGATCTCTCTATAATTGAGTTTATTATCAGCAGCATTCCTGTGGACCCCATGTCTAGCAAGGGACACAACCCCACCTCTCCATCCTACTCAGTTCTGGGTGGTTCCTAAAAGTTGGGCCCACAACATTCCCACTGCTTCTGCTCACTGATCTCACAGGATTCGGATGATCCACGTCCCTAATCTGGTTTTTACTGGGGTTGTCAGAAGAATTGTCAGCACGCTAGCTTCCGGAAGGCTTTCACTTGCAGACTGCACAGGCTATACCTTAAAGTTTGTGGTTGACTATAGGGCACAAGAACAGCCAACCGTGAACTGAAAATAATTCACCCTCGATGTCCTCTGGTCAAACTATTGCTAATATTTTTAAGAATCTTGTTATCTCCCCTTTTATTATGGTATTTAGTAAATAAGTATAGTTAGGCCTATTTATAAATTAAATTTCTATCTAATTAGACTAAAAATTAGATGTTCTTGCTACATCAGCCAAGATCTACCTGTGTGCCAAATTTCACTTCAATTGGACAATGGGTTCAATTAATATTATAAGATATGCAGTCACAAACTAAGTGAAGTAAATAAAAGCCCCAGAAAGTGGATTTTTCGCAGACATACAATTTTCTTTTGAAGTGTAGGATTTCTGTAAAAAATTTTTTTTTAGAAGAAAAGTTACGCCTGCTGTTGATCAAATTGCATTCTTTCCAATCTTTTTTCGCTCCAATTGTTGTTTTTTCAATTTACCATCACCTTTTATACAGCTCAACAGCAAAGGTGGTTTAAGACTTTTTAAAACTTAGTGGAACAATACCGTGATGAACGACTGTCGCTCATGTAGACATCAGACTCACCTCTGTTGGTGCAGCACGTGTTGCACTAGACGTCCAAGTCTATCCAACTTGCCCTGAGAGCCCCTGGAAATACAAAAAATCGGTAATCTATCGTTTTAGCGTAATCAATTCGGCTGCAGTAGTAATGTGTGGTAGAGGTAACTGATGAATATATTTGTTTAACAGTATATTTAAGTCAAATTTTACAAAATATAACAGATAATTGATTTAAAATAACAATCAGTGACCAGAACAATTTAAAATATCATGCAACTAACTTTAAACAAGTTATTTGAGATAAATATTAGTAGATAAAAACAGCGGTCATATTTCCAAATAAAATTTAGAGTAGTTTCCCTTGATAAAAATGTCTATTCATATGTATATTGTGTTAACTTTGTAGTTTAATATACATAGATCTAGCTGTCTTGTTTACTATAAGTAGGAAAGAGGGCCGCCTTCTTATCTTTAACTAGCCAACCCGTACCCACTCGTTGCCGCGGGAATAGAAGAAAGTCCGACGAAATATATAAGAAGGGTTTCATCCATGCATTACCAATCCTATATTCTTAGACTCGTGACCTTGTTTTCTTAAAGTGAGTTATTTAAATGTAAACAATGCCTGCGTTTGGATGATAAATATCGGGACACAGGTTTACCTACAATACCGTTTCAAAATCATGAGTGTACATTAATAACTCACCGAAATAATATGGTAGAACAATTCGGTGACTGCCCATGTGTCAGGGACGTAGAGTGGCGCTCTCAGGAGCCCCCCCCCTCACCGATTACACTACCACGTACGGCCCCTGGCTCCCTAAAACTAACAGGCGACATCGTGCGAAATTGCATCCTGATAACAATGATGCAGATTTCGTCATTCACTAAAGTGACACAAATTAACAGGATTTGTTATTTAACACGTAAAAAAACTATTTTAAACATCAATGTGACTGATGCAATATGTTAGCGTTTCTAATGGTCTAATATTTGATGCTCGATCTCAATTTCTGATTGGATTGTCTAAAAATAGATGGCAATTGCATCTTGCGCAAAGTGACGAAACAGTTTGGATTTTTTTATGGACAAAAAGAAAGATCCCAGTTAATAGTTTAACCTTGGACAATTTTTCTGATTATTAAAATAAAACGTATTGCATGGCCACCAGCGGACACACCTGATTCAATTTAGTGAGCGTTTGTAACGCCCCATCCTATCCATTGTCTATCACACTGTTTAGACAGAACATAGTCGCCATAGCGCTCACCGGAAAAACAAGGGCGCCAAATCGCATCCTTCCAGGGGGGGGGGGGGGGGGGGGGGGCGGCGGCAGCCCATGCAAAGTCAAATCCCCCCTTTTCCCACCACCCCCACCCCAGAAACCTTCTTGGGAGTGTTCATCAACACCCTATAGTTTTATGGCACTCTGATAAACTGTGTCGAACCGCAATTGTTTTTATTTTTATATACCGTATATAGAGAAAAATCGCACCATCCCGTGGCGCCGCCCTTGCGAAATTAAAAAAAAAAGATTTTTTTTTACAGAAACCTCACCTGAAGTGTTCTTGTTAACTCCCAAAGTTTGATGGCGATCGGATGAACGATGTCAAACCGCAATCGACTTTTATTTTTTATACCGTATACAGAGAGAAAAAAAATCGCGCCCTGCCGCCCTGCAAATTTGAAATTTTTTTTCCGCTTTCATCAGTTTTTGATTTGTTCAGTAGTCGATGTTTACCCCTTGGTAATTAACAAATACTTTTTATCTATAAAAGCAATCACAATTCCCTCGTGACAAAAGTTGTATTTTTGCATTAACAACAATTACTGAAAATATGGCTGGCATTGTTTAATAAATAAAAAAGTAGTAGGCTTTTTAGTGTTAAAAACCTGCGAACTGAGAAAAACAGCCAAAAGTAACAAAAACTAGGTCAGGAAAGTACCATATCTGTGTAAACTGCAAAGCCGATTGTAAGCTTTGGGTGTTTCCGAGATGTAGGAAATTAAGTTTATTAAATACATGAGAAATCCAGCTTTCCAATGATGTCAAATACAATATAATGACGATTATAAAACTTTTCATAGAGAGCTTGTAAAATTGGGAAAAATTTATTATTTTTTAATTAATAGCGTCTTGAAAATCGTAATTCAAACACAAAAAATATTTTTTCTCTTTAGTTATTATTTCTTTATACAAAAATGGACAAATTATCCGAAAGTGTAAGAAACCCATCATGACGAAAAAAAATTTTGTGATTTTTTTCTGCGCATATACCCTTAATACAACCCACGACTTCTTATTTTTTCTCACATCAAATTCAAAAATTTATAAAATAATTTTTTATCAGAATAAAAAGTGGTACAAAGTACACATCACTATCTTACAAACATAAGTGAAAATTTTCAGTTCTTAAATGTTAATACTTTTTTCATAATGATGCACATAATTGTTACTAATTAGTATTATTTTCAAAGTCATAACAATTTTGAACAATATTTTCTTACTTGTATCCATATGCATAGTACTGATATAAAATATTAGCCTTTTAAGTTTATTAATAAAGAAATTTCACTTTTGGGGCGATACCTATACTGAAGAGACCAAGCCAAATTTCCTAGTGAAGTATCTGGCCACAGGGGGGCATTGAGAGTGTTTGATGCTAGCTACTCACAGAGATATTTCTGATTTTGAAAGGTGTAACAGGATGTCTGTTGAGGTCACACCAATCACAACACCACTGATTGAAAGAGTAACTGGGTCAGACGCAAAGCTCACATGGGAAGCTAGGGAACATTTCTGCTGATAGAAGAAACAACATTGGTGAGGTGCTGGAGTAATTGTGGGGAGAGGCAGGGGACATTTGTGTGGAGAGGCAAGGGACATTTGTGTGGAGGGGCAGGGGACATTTGTGTGGAGGGGCAGGGGACATTTGTGTGGAGAGGCAGGGGACATTTGTGTGGAGAGGCAGGGGACATTTGTGTGGAGAGGCAGGGGACATTTGTGTGGAGAGGCAGGGGACATTTGTGTGGAGAGGCAGGGGACATTTGTGTGGAGAGGCAGGGGACATTTGTGTGGAGAGGCAGGGGACATTTGTGTGGAGAGGCAGGGGACATTTGTGTGGAGGGGCAGGGGACATTTGTGTGGAGGGGCAGGGGACATAAGATGTAGCCCTCCAATTAGAGCCTGAAATACCTGAGTGGAATCAGGCATGTTGTAGGGAGGCTGTGGGTAAACACACCGGTAGTGGTGGACATCACGATAAGAAGATACAATCACAACCTGGCAGCCCAAACTGGGGAGAAATAAAAGTTGTCTAAATATGCATTGACATGTCAAAATATTTCCGTTAGCATATAGAAAGATATAGAATATATTTTAGTTTCAATTATCTTCAGTTTGTCCTTAGAGTCAAGTTGTTTATTTGTCAATGTTTAGAGTTATCTAGTGGGGTGATCAACTCACTTTTGAGTGGCTTGTCCTATCTGCTCCACCTGTTTCAGGAACATTTCCTCGTACGACTCGTGCAAGTCTCCACCCTAGAACAAGATAAAACAGTTGGCTATAAGAGCCACAGAATGAGGAGACATGAGCACATACAGCTGGATGGCAGGAGTAATGCTAGGAGATTTCAAACAAAAATGATTCCAGTTTTTAGAATACAATAATTTTCTTCACATATTTTCCTCACATACATACCCTTGCAGGTGGGGGTTGCTTCTCTGCCAACCCCCAACCAGCCCCCCCCCCCTCTTTTCGAATGGGACAGGTAGAGCTCTCACATCAAGATCTTTAACAAATACACCTGGCATATTGGGTTCATTACCTTTATACACCTGGCATATTGGGTTCATTACCTTAATACACCTGGCATATTGGGTTCATTACCTTAATACACCTGGCATGTTGGGTTCATTACCTTAATACACCTGGCATATTGGGTTCATTACCTTAATACACCTGGCATATTGGGTTCATTACCTTAATACACCTGGCATATTGGGTTCATTACCTTAATACACCTGGCATGTTGGGTTCATTACCTTAATACACCTGGCATATTGGGTTCATTACCTTAATACACCTGGCATATTGGGTTCATTACCTTAATACACCTGGCATATTGGATTCATTACCTTAATACACCTGGCACATTGGGTTTATTACCTTAATACACCTGGCATATTGGGTTCATTACCTTAATACACCTGGCATATTGGGTTCATTACCTTAATACACCTGGCATGTTGGGTTCATTACCTTAATACACCTGGCATATTGGATTCATTACCTTAATACACCTGGCACATTGGGTTTATTACCTTAATACACCTGGCTTATTGGGTTCATTACCTTAATCAGGGATGTGACCAGACCAGGAAAAAAATTTAGGAAATTTTCTTCGGATAATAACTCAATGTTTTATCTATTTTTTATCACAGTTAAGCAGCTTCATATTGTTACTGTACTAATTAATTGTTTAATGAAGTTAATATTTTAAATACAAGAAGTTTATGTTACTCTAAAATAACATTGAAAGTCTTGTCTAATTGCAATTTAATGTTTACCTTATAAACAACTTTTTAAAAATTACAATGTAACAAAAGTAGCAATTAAAGTTTTATTTTATCATTAAGCTAATTAAAACTGTACTAATCTAGTGTAGATTCTAGATGTACTCGTGTTTTCAATTTTTAAATAGGGGGCCTAATGCCTTATATTCTTTTAAAGATTGGATTGGTAAAAATATTTGTCTTCAACTGTAAAGAGCCTAGATTAAGATTAGTTATAATTTGAAAGTTTTAGGTTCATGTGATGGAATAATGAAATGGTCCAGGTTAGCTAAAATTAGAAAGGGTCTGACGTGTGAACCAAAGTTAATCATTATGATAACCAAGCCACATCGATATTTATGTTTTTTTTGGAATAGCTGTAAATTGTTAGGGGTCATCCACGTTTTTTTTTTGTTTGACGATATTTACCTCCCCTCTCTCCTACTAAAGCCAGACTCCCCACACAGTCTGAACATATTTTTTCTTCCACAAACAAGACACGGTCGTAGTCACGTTGAGTTAAGTTTTTTTTAATCTGTAGGCCAGGGGTCTCCAAACTTTTCAGTCCGAGGGCCGCATTAACTATCAAATTTCAGTTCGGGGGCCAGTTAATTCCAAACATGTCTTTGATTTTTCTGGGCAAAGTTCCTCAGCCATCACCAACAAACGTTTTTTCCGTGGACAAAAAGATCGCCGCGGGCCAGATGAGAGGACCTAGCGGGCCGTATCCGTCCCGCTGGCCGTAGTTTGGAGACCCCTGCTGTAGGCCTACGAAGCATACGTATTGCAGGAACAGCTATTTGAGATTGACTGTGACGTCATTTTTTTCCCCACAAGCAGTACCGAACACGTACTTGCGGTCAAGGTGAGGGCACAAGAGCCACAGTTGCTACAAGGTGGGGCGGGTTAGTCTCGTCCTCATAGTCACCTTTTGCAAGGATTTCAATATTAATTTGAGAATCAGAAAATAGAATCAGAAACTCTAGATTTAGGCGGGTTAAAATACTGAAAGGTAAATTAGGCTATATCGATAGCTAGATTACCAAGCTTAAGAGATGTAAGTTTTATTTGAATAACTGCATTATTTTAGATTAAATTTTCCCCATGTTTTTGATAAATAGTTAACTGAAAATATCAGCGGAAAATTTGGACTAAAAAAAGTATGCTTTGAAAAATTCAAAAGTCCGCCGAAATTCCGAATCTACATTTAATCTTGATCTAGCACCGTCAGACCTAGCGCAATCGACCAATCGAAAAGAAATGCGCATATTCGAGTGTCCATTTGTCGATTTAAATTTAAATACATAGAATACGTAGAAGACATTTCCGTTTTTTTTCCTAATTTTTAAAACTTCGTAAAAAATCGAAAAAATTGAAACTCGGTGGAAAAATTCGGCGAAAATTAAATCAGCGGAGAAAAATGCAACTGAAACGGAAAAATCGGATTTCCGCTAAAATTCGGAAAAGTCACATCCCTGCTTAATACACCTAGCATATTGGGTTCATTACCTTAATATACCTGGCATATTGGGTTCATTACCTTAATATACCTGGCATATTGGGTTCATTACCTTAATATACCTGGCATATTGGGTTCATTACCTTAATATACCAGACCCATATAGTATAAGGTGAGAAAGTAATTTATAGACTTACATTGACAATGAGATTTTTGCTGTCTATAAAAGGTCCCATCTGAAAGACAAAATATGTGAATTACATCACCATTAAAATACAACACAGGTTTCATACAAGATCACACATTCCACAAAACACCACATGTTTCATACAACACCACACATTTCAAGCAACACCCCATATTTCACACAATACCACATGTTTCATACAACACCACGTTTCATGTCAGGTGATATCCAATGGGTGACCTACCAGAATACAAACATCAGGTCGGTCTCGCTGAATATATTTTATCAGGTCATGAAGGGGAGAGAAATCTAAGGCATCACTTGGAGAGTACGGACCTACAGCTATGATCAGTCGTAATGTTTCAGCTGCTGAAATTAAACATCAGGTCCTACAGCTATGGTCAATGTCAGGTCCTACAGCTATGGTCAATGTCAGGTCCTACAGCTATGAACAATGTCAGGTCCTACAGCTATGGTCAATGTCAGGTCCTACAGCTATGGACAATGTCAGGTCCTACAGCTATGGTCAATGTCAGGTCCTACAGCTATGGTCAGTCAGGTCCTACAGCTATGGTCAATGTCAGGTCCTACAGCTATGGTCAATGTCAGGTCCTACAGCTATGGTCAGTCAGGTCCTACAGCTATGGTCAGTCAGGTCCTACAGCTATGGACAATGTCAGGTCCTACAGCTATGGTCAATGTCAGGTCCAACAGCTATGGACAATGTCAGGTCCTACAGCTATGGTCAGTCAGGTCCTACAGCTATGGTCAATGTCAAGTCCTACAGCTATGGACAATGTCAGGTCCTACAGCAATGGTCAATGTCAGGTCCTACAGCTATGGTCAGTCAGGTCCTACAGCTATGGTCAATGTCAGGTCCTACAGCTATGGTCAGTGAGGTCCTACAGCTATGGTCAATGTCAGGTCCTACAGCTATGGTCAGTCAGGTCCTACAGCTATGGTCAGTCAGGTCCTACAGCTATGGACAATGTCAGGTCCTACAGCTATGGACAATGTCAGGTCCTACAGCTATGGTCAATGTCAGGTCCTACAGCTATGGTCAGTCAGGTCCTACAGCTATGGACAATGTCAGGTCCTACAGCTATGGTCAGTCAGGTCCTACAGCTATGGTCAGTCAGGTCCTACAGCTATGGACAATGTCAGGTCCTACAGCTATGGACAATGTCAGGTCCTACAGCAATGGTCAATGTCAGGTCCTACAGCTATGGTCAGTCAGGTCCTACAGCTATGGTCAATGTCAGGTCCTACAGCTATGGTCAGTGAGGTCCTACAGCTATGGTCAATGTCAGGTCCTACAGCTATGGTCAGTCAGGTCCTACAGCTATGGTCAGTCAGGTCCTACAGCTATGGTCAGTCAGGTCCTACAGCTATGGTCAGTCAGGTCCTACAGCTATGGACAATGTCAGGTCCTACAGCTAAAGGAAGTTACCCATCTCATCTGGTAATTCTTGGGAAAATGGCAGAGCTGCTGACTGGAATAAAAAGTGGAGTAAAACTTGATTAGTGGTGGCTACACCCGGTACATAGTGGGGCTACATAGTGGTGGCTACACCCGGTACATAGTGGGGCTACATAGTGGTGGCTACACCCGGTACATAGTGGGGCTACATAGTGGTGGCTACACCAGATAGGGGCTACATAGTGGTGGCTACACCAGATAGGGGCTACATAGTGGTGGCTACACCAGATAGGGGCTACACCAAATAGAGGCTACATGGTGGCTACACCAGATAGGGGCTACATGGTGGTGGCTACACCAGATAGGGGCTACACCAAATAGAGGCTACATGGTGGCTACACTAGATAGAGGCTACATGGTGGTGGCTACACCAGATAGGGGCTACATGGTGGTGGCTACACCAGATAGGGGCTACATAGTGGTGGCTACACCAGATAGGGGCTACATAGTGGTGGCTACACCAGATAGAGGCTACATGGTGGTGGCTACACCAAATAGAGGCTACATGGTGGTGGCTACACCAGATAGAGGCTACATAGTGGTGGCTACACCAGATAGAGGCTACATGGTGGTGGCTACACCAGATATGGGCTACATAGTGGTGGCTACACCAAATAGAGGCTACATGGTGGTGGCTACACCAGATAGAGGCTACATGGTGGTGGCTACACCAGATAGAGGCTACACCAAAAAAAGGCTACATGGTGGTGGCTACACCAGATATGGGCTACATAGTGGTGGCTACACCAAATAGAGGCTACATGGTGGTGGCTACACCAGATAGAGGCTACATAGTGGTGGCTACACCAAATAGAGGCTACATGGTGGTGGCTACACCAGATAGAGGCTACATGGTGGTGGCTACACCAGATAGGGGCTACATAGTGGTGGCTACACCAGATAGGGGCTACATAGTGGTGGCTACACCAGATAGAGGCTACATAGTGGTGGCTACACCAGATAGGGGCTACATAGTGGTGGCTACACCAGATAGAGGCTACACCAAATAGAGGCTTCATGGTGGTGGCTACACCAAATAGAGGCTACATAGTGGTGGCTACACCATTCAACAAACTCACTGGTAAGATCTGTGTGGCCACAAACTTTTTCCCTGTACTGTTAACCCCTTGGAGGCCAATCACCTGTAAACAACAAGCTCATTAAATCTAGGATATTAATAGACAACAACAAGTTAAAACACCCCCAGCAACCAGCAGGTCCCTCACTCCCCACTCTATGGTGTCTAACCTCCAGGTCCCCCCCACCCTATGGTGTCTAACCTCCAGGTCCCCCCCACCCTATGGTGTCTAACCTCCAGGTCCCCCCCACCCTATGGTGTCTAACCTCCAGGTCCCCCCACCCTATGGTGTCTAACCTCCAGGTCCCCCCCCCCACCCTATGGTGTCTAACCTCCAGGTTCACAACCCCCCACAGTATGGTGTCTAACCTCCAGGTCCCCCCACCCTATGGTGTCTAACCTCCAGGTCCCCCCACCCTATGGTGTCTAACCTCCAGGTCCCCTCACCCTATGGTGTCTAACCTCCAGGTCCCCCCACCCTATGGTGTCTAACCTCCAGGTCCCCCCCACCCTATGGTGTCTAACCTCCAGGTCCCCCCCACCCTATGGTGTCTAACCTCCAGGTCCCCCCACCCTATGGTGTCTAACCTCCAGGTCCCCCCCACCCTATGGTGTCTAACCTCCAGGTCCCCCACCCCATAGGGTCTAACCTCCAGGTCCCCCCACCCTATGGTGTCTAACCTCCAGGTCCCCCCACACTATGGTGTCTAACCTCCAGGTCCCCCACCCTATGGTGTCTAACCTCTAGGTCCCCCCCACCCTATGGTGTCTAACCTCCAGGTCCCCCACCCTATGGTGTCTAACCTCCAGGTCCCCCATACTATGGTGTCTAACCTCCAGGTCCCCCCACCCTATGGTGTCTAACCTCCAGGTCCCCCCCACCCTATGGTGTCTAACCTCCAGGTCCCCCCACCCTATGGTGTCTAACCTCCAGGTCCCCCCACACTATGGTGTCTAACCTCCAGGTCCCCCCACCCTATGGTGTCTAACCTCCAGGTCCCCCCCACCCTATGGTGTCTAACCTCCAGGTCCCCCCACCCTATGGTGTCTAACCTCTAGGTCCCCCCCACCCTATGGTGTCTAACCTCCAGGTCCCCCACCCTATGGTGTCTAACCTCCAGGTCCCCCATACTATGGTGTCTAACCTCCAGGTCCCCCCACCCTATGGTGTCTAACCTCCAGGTCCCCCCCACCCTATGGTGTCTAACCTCCAGGTCCCCCCACCCTATGGTGTCTAACCTCCAGGTCCCCCCACACTATGGTGTCTAACCTCCAGGTCCCCCCACCCTATGGTGTCTAACCTCCAGGTCCCCCCCCCCCACCCTATGGTGTCTAACCTCCAGGTCCCCCCACCCTATGGTGTCTAACCTCCAGGTCCCCCCCCCCACCCTATGGTGTCTAACCTCCAGGTCCCCCCACCCTATGGTGTCTAACCTCCAGGTCCCCCCACCCTATGGTGTCTAACCTCCAGGTCCCCCCACCCTATGGTGTCTAACCTCCAGGTCCCCTCACCCTATGGTGTCTAACCTCCAGGTCCCCCCCACCCTATGGTGTCTAACCTCCAGGTCCCCCATACTATGGTGTCTAACCTCCAGGTCCCCCCACCCTATGGTGTCTAACCTCCAGGTCCCCTCACCCTATGGTGTCTAACCTCCAGGTCCCCCCATACTATGGTGTCTAACCTCCAGGTCCCCCCACCCTATGGTGTCTAACCTCCAGGTCCCCCCACCCTATGGTGTCTAACCTCCAGGTCCCCTCACCCTATGGTGTCTAACCTCCAGGTCCCCCACCCCATAGGGTCTAACCTCCAGGTCCCCCCACCCTATGGTGTCTAACCTCCAGGTCCCCCCACACTATGGTGTCTAACCTCCAGGTCCCCCACCCTATGGTGTCTAACCTCCAGGTCCCCCACCCTATGGTGTCTAACCTCCAGGTCCCCCCCCCCCACCCTATGGTGTCTAACCTCCAGGTTCACAACCCCCCACAGTATGGTGTCTAACCTCCAGGTCCCCCCACCCTATGGTGTCTAACCTCCAGGTTCACAACCCCCCACAGTATGGTGTCTAACCTCCAGGTCCCCCCACCCTATGGTGTCTAACCTCCAGGTTCACAACCCCCCACAGTATGGTGTCTAACCTCCAGGTCCCCCCCCCCCCACCCTATGGTGTCTAACCTCCAGGTTCACAACCCCCCACAGTATGGTGTCTAACCTCCAGGTCCCCCCACCCTATGGTGTCTAACCTCCAGGTCCCCCCACCCTATGGTGTCTAACCTCCAGGTCCCCTCACCCTATGGTGTCTAACCTCCAGGTCCCCCCACCCTATGGTGTCTAACCTCCAGGTCCCCCCCACCCTATGGTGTCTAACCTCCAGGTCCCCTCACCCTATGGTGTCTAACCTCCAGGTCCCCCCACCCTATGGTGTCTAACCTCCAGGTCCCCCACCCTATGGTGTCTAACCTCCAGGTCCCCCCACACTATGGTGTCTAACCTCCAGGTCCCCCCACCCTATGGTGTCTAACCTCCAGGTCCCCCCCCCCCCCACCCTATGGTGTCTAACCTCCAGGTCCCCCCACCCTATGGTGTCTAACCTCCAGGTCCCCCCCCCCCACCCTATGGTGTCTAACCTCCAGGTCCCCCCACCCTATGGTGTCTAACCTCCAGGTCCCCCCACCCTATGGTGTCTAACCTCCAGGTCCCCCCACCCTATGGTGTCTAACCTCCAGGTCCCCTCACCCTATGGTGTCTAACCTCCAGGTCCCCCCCACCCTATGGTGTCTAACCTCCAGGTCCCCCATACTATGGTGTCTAACCTCCAGGTCCCCCCACCCTATGGTGTCTAACCTCCAGGTCCCCCCACCCTATGGTGTCTAACCTCCAGGTCCCCCCCACCCTATGGTGTCTAACCTCCAGGTCCCCCCACCCTATGGTGTCTAACCTCCAGGTCCCCTCACCCTATGGTGTCTAACCTCCAGGTCCCCCCCACCCTATGGTGTCTAACCTCCAGGTCCCCCCATACTATGGTGTCTAACCTCCAGGTCCCCCCACACTATGGTGTCTAACCTCCAGGTCCCCCACCCTATGGTGTCTAACCTCCAGGTCCCCCATACTATGGTGTCTAACCTCCAGGTCCCCCCACCCTATGGTGTCTAACCTCCAGGTCCCCCCACCCTATGGTGTCTAACCTCCAGGTCCCCTCACCCTATGGTGTCTAACCTCCAGGTCCCCCACCCCATAGGGTCTAACCTCCAGGTCCTCCCACCCTATGGTGTCTAACCTCCAGGTCCCCCCACACTATGGTGTCTAACCTCCAGGTCCCCCACCCTATGGTGTCTAACCTCCAGGTCCCCCACCCTATGGTGTCTAACCTCCAGGTCCCCCCCCCACCCTATGGTGTCTAACCTCCAGGTTCACAACCCCCCACAGTATGGTGTCTAACCTCCAGGTCCCCCCACCCTATGGTGTCTAACCTCCAGGTTCACAACCCCCCACAGTATGGTGTCTAACCTCCAGGTCCCCCCACCCTATGGTGTCTAACCTCCAGGTTCACAACCCCCCACCCTATGGTGTCTAACCTCCAGGTCCCCCCCCCCCCCCACAGTATGGTGTCTAACCTCCAGGTTCACAACCCCCCACAGTATGGTGTCTAACCTCCAGGTCCCCCCACCCTATGGTGTCTAACCTCCAGGTCCCCCCACCCTATGGTGTCTAACCTCCAGGTCCCCTCACCCTATGGTGTCTAACCTCCAGGTCCCCCCACCCTATGGTGTCTAACCTCCAGGTCCCCCCCACCCTATGGTGTCTAACCTCCAGGTCCCCTCACCCTATGGTGTCTAACCTCCAGGTCCCCCCACCCTATGGTGTTTAACCTCTAGGTCCCCCCCACCCTATGGTGTCTAACCTCCAGGTCCCCCCCCACCCTATGGTGTCTAACCTCCAGGTCCCCCACCCTATGGTGTCTAACCTCCAGGTCCCCCCCCACCCTATGGTGTCTAACCTCCAGGTCCCCCACCCCATGGTGTCTAACCTCCAGGTCCCCCCACCAACAGCTTCATCACCCCCAGATCACCTGTCCAGGAAACAGACTGTATTGTTTCAGCTCAGAAAGGTCAAGGCTAATGCTTTTTCCAGCAGAAGATTCCCGTGAGCCCTCAAGTAGAACAGACTGGCAGTTGAGTTTACCCACACTGTCACAGCACACCCGGCCCGCA
Source organism: Physella acuta (assembly GCF_028476545.2). Lineage (NCBI taxonomy): Eukaryota > Metazoa > Mollusca > Gastropoda > Physidae > Physella > Physella acuta. Next base: position 1,287,855 of record NW_026731674.1, on the reverse strand, counting down.
ACATACACAGGGTCCTGACAGAAAGAGGAATCTGGTTATATGCAACATTCTAAAGGCCAGCAACAAACACAGGGTCCTGACAGAAAGAGGAATCTGGTTATATGCAACATTCTATAGGCCAGCAACATACACAGGGTCCTGACAGAAAGAGGAATCTGGTTATATGCAACATTCTATAGGCCAGCAACATACACAGGGTCCTGACAGAAAGAGGAATCTGGTTATATGCAACATTCTATAGGCCAGCAACATACACAGGGTCCTGACAGAAAGAGGAATCTGGTTATATGCAACATTCTATAGGCCAGCAACATACACAGGGTCCTGACAGAAAGAGGAATCTGGTTATATGCAACATTCTATAGGCCCGCAACATACACAGGGTCCTGACAGAAAGAGGAATCTGGTTATATGCAACATTCTATAGGCCAGCAACATACACAGGGTCCTGACAGAAAGAGGAATCTGGTTATATGCAACATTCTATAGGCCAGCAACATACACAGGGTCCTGACAGAAAGAGGAATCTGGTTATATGCAACATTCTATAGGCCAGCAACATACACAGGGTCCTGACAGAAAGAGGAATCTGGTTATATGCAACATTCTATAGGCCAGCAACATACACAGGGTCCTGACAGAAAGAGGAATCTGGTTATATGCAACATTCTATAGGCCAGCAACATACACAGGGTCCTGACAGAAAGAGGAATCTGGTTATATGCAACATTCTATAGGCCAGCAACATACACAGGGTCCTGACAGAAAGAGGAATCTGGTTATATGCAACATTCTATAGGCCAGCAACATACACAGGGTCCTGACAGAAAGAGGAATCTGGTTATATGCAACATTCTATAGGCCAGCAACATACACAGGGTCCTGACAGAAAGAGGAATCTGGTTATATGCAACATTCTATAGGCCAGCAACATACACAGGGTCCTGACAGAAAGAGGAATCTGGTTATATGCAACATTCTATAGGCCAGCAACATACACAGGGTCCTGACAGAAAGAGGAATCTGGTTATATGCAACATTCTATAGGCCAGCAACATACACAGGGTCCTGACAGAAAGAGGAATCTGGTTATATGCAACATTCTATAGGCCAGCAACATACACAGGGTCCTGACAGAAAGAGGAATCTGGTTATATGCAACATTCTATAGGCCAGCAACATACACAGGGTCCTGACAGAAAGAGGAATCTGGTTATATGCAACATTCTATAGGCCAGCAACATACACAGGGTCCTGACAGAAAGAGGAATCTGGTTATATGCAACATTCTATAGGCCAGCAACATACACAGGGTCCTGACAGAAAGAGGAATCTGGTTATATGCAACATTCTATAGGCCAGCAACATACACAGGGTCCTGACAGAAAGAGGAATCTGGTTATATGCAACATTCTATAGGCCAGCAACATACACAGGGTCCTGACAGAAAGAGGAATCTGGTTATATGCAACATTCTACTCACACCTAGAAGCAGTGGAGACCCGCACAATCCTGCTTAGAAATTTCAAGCAAGAACACAAAAACTTACCTTTTGGTTAGTAGGAAAAATACAACCTTTATTGAAATGTTTTACTTACAAAATTAAATTTTTAACCCACGACCTGTGGCCGTATGAAAAAAAAATTGGCCACTAGCCCTGTTCTGTAGTATGGTGGCCGATAAAATTGGTCGATGCAAAACCCTGTACAAAATTCACTTTGATTCCAATATTTTCTCGGAATGACCCTTTAATTTTAAATTATTAAATCTTCTGGTTCATGCTGTTTGTTGTTAATTTTGATGAACGGGAGTTCTCTACATCGCGAATTTATGCGATAAATCTATGCTCCAAAATCTGTCCTAGCACTGCCTTCGAATAGAAATATTTTTATAATATTTTACGCAATTTTAAATATACAGATTTTAGTTCAGACTGATAAATACAATGACATTGATTAATCAGCATTAAATCTAAAATGGCGAAGATCGTTCTTAGGCCCTCAACCCATATGGACATATTGGACTGGTAAATTACTTGATTCCCAAGGGTTCGGCGTGGTCGAGTCGGTAAAAGCTCATGGTAGCTAAACAAAAAAGTCTTGAGTTCAAACCCTTAGGCAATTGAGGCTTGTTAGCTGGGGACAGCCACTCTTCTAGGAGAGACAACTCCAAAATCAAACAACTGCTGCCTTGTAGTTTGTTCTTGGTTGGACAAAGGCTATGGAAGCAAATCCAAAAAGAAAAGCAGGCTGAAATCAGAGTCAATGGCCTCAATGGAGCATAACCAGTTGACACGTATGCTTAATTGTGTTGGAGGCGCGGTTGAGTCGGCAAAAGCTCATGGTTGTTAAATTCGAAAAAGCCTCGAGTTCATACCCTCCGGCAGGGTGCACTGTTAAAATGGCCCGGGACAAATCGGCACGGTTAATATGAACCCGTCAAATCGACCCCCGACCCAGTCAAAATAGCCTCGACTTATTGGCTCCCGTCATATTGACTCGCGACAAATAGTCTCGGACATATTGGCTCAATGAAATTGTTTCTCATGAACCAACATTAATTCACAAACAAATCGAGCCCTTAACAGCTAAATTGCACCTATTCTAAAATTTTGATAATGATTAATAAATAATTTATTTACAACAGTAAATATCTGTTGCTTAAAAGCAAGCACAGAAGTGTAAATGTATAATATACATGCTGTTTACAGGATAACGGCATTTTGTTTTCATAACCTACAAGCATACAGGTAGGAATGTACAACATGGACCCCTCTCCCCACACACTGAGTTAGAACAGCCTATAATCAACTCATTTATGGAAGTCATAGATAGATCACCCTTAAATTAAAACATACTATTTCTTATAATAGGTAAACTATTATAAAAATAAGGTCTGCCGAACAATAGATGCATATGTTGTATTACTTAAGAGTGTTGGATAAGCTAACTCTAAAGAATACTAGGCATGCTGCCCAGCTTTGCTTAGGCTTTCGAAAACATTGAGAATTTGAATGCTTAATTAATTCGCCCGAGGGTCGGTCTACGACCTCAGGAGTTATGAAGAGGTTCCTCCGTGGACATTTTTTTTCGATTTATAGCTCATATAAGGCGCCGGTCAGTCGAGGTCAGTTTTGACCCCATCATCGTAGACTTTTCGGCCAACCGGCCCCCGTGTTCTGTCGCCCCAAGGCAAGATCCTGCCAAATTTGAAGCGCCTGTGGCGCCGGGAAGTGCCCTATCGGGCACCCGACAACTTTGCTTAATATATTATAGAGATTAGCAAATTGCATAGATAAACAAAGATTTCAATAAAGTAATTAAGGCCTGAAATACTTTAGTATCAGAGGCGTAGCGACCCTTCCCGGCGCCCGGGGACATACTTTCAATTTGGCGCCCCCTTGGGAGCAAATTTTCGATTTGCACCCCCCCCCCTCGAACTTTTCATTTGCACCCCCCCTCAAACTTTCAATTCGGCGCCCCCCCCCCCTAAGGTCGGCGCCCGGGGACATATGTCCCCCCCCCCGCTACGCTACTGTTTAGTATAGAAATGTATTTTTTGAATAGATGAATCTAGAATATCTAGATCTAGAATCCAAATAAATAAAATACATTTTATGAGTTTAGGCCGGAAAAATTGTATTGTATACATTTCATAGTGTACGTAGATCTAAATCAAATTTGAATGAAATAGTTCATTTCTTTTTATTCTAAACACGGCAGATGACATCATTAGTTAATGTATAAGCAATAGTGACGTCACAGTTTTATGCGTTCTTTTTCACATCTATTAATGCTTTTCCGGTTGCATAAATAATACTGTTTCTCTACATTCGAATACGCCTTTATTTTTTATTTTTCTTCTTTAAATAAAATTGTGGTTATACATTTAAAACATCTAACATATTATTTTCAACAAAAGCCCGTATAAAGTTCTCCATATATCGCTGCCGTTTCTGACGTGATGTCCGGCGAAAATATTTTGCGGACAGACAGAGAGAGAGAGAGAGAGAGAGAGAAGTGCGCACATGGGGAATTATATATTAGGATTGATGAAGGGATTCTACTAGCAGGTGTCATATTCAATGAGACAGTTTTGCCGGGAGTCTTTACAGACACCGTATTTTCAGTGGTCCTTTTGTCGGGAGCCAAATTGACAGGAGCCAAAATGGCGGGAGCCTATTTGTCGGGAGTCGTAATGATGGGGGCCGTTTTGTTGAGAAACTTTATGACGGGAGCCTATATGTCTGGAGCCTGACGGACGCCTATTTGCCTGGAGCCTTATTGACTGGAGCCTATATAACAGGGTCCATTTGTCGCTGGCCCTTTTGACGGGGACAATTTGATGGGGCTCTTATGTCTGGGTCGTTTTGATGCCGCACGCTCTGGCAGATAAGGCTCGATCCCTTCCAACACCAAAAATAAGAACAAAGAAGAAGAAGACTAGATTCCCATTGTAACTAAATCTGATTTCAGGACAAATTTAATTCAAAATAAGGTACATAAAGCAGAAATATTCTAAAAGGAATCAGAATATTATAAATTAAAATGCAGTATTATTTTAAAATTTATTTCTAAACTATGATTTGCGGCAAACGTTAAGAGGGACTGAGTGACTCGCGTGCGACACCCACCTAATTAGTACTAATAAAAAAATGTTAAATTGTTTTTGTAGGAATATTTATAAATGAAAGGTATACAATCCATATATTTTCTGAAAGAAAAATGAAAGGACTAGCATACTGAATTAATATTACATTATAATGTATAAAATAAATAGAAATAAAATGCATCTGAAAACAAAAATTTTAATCAATTAATTATGACTCAAGCTCTCCAAGGTCAATATCATCCACTAAAAATGTTTTCTACCCCTTAATTAATACCAAACATTATCTACACCCATTTCCATAAAGAAAATGTATAGTTTTAGAGGTCTACCTGTAATTTTTGTATGCCAAATCTAACATTTTCAAAGGTTAACCAAAACTCTCAAAAACTCCCCCACACTACAGAACGGTTAAATACCGCAGTACTTGGGTTAAAAATCTGAAATAATTTTGTTAACTCCAGACTCGTTACAGAATGCCTACAAAAACACTAGTCTCACCTGCGTAGGCTGAGCGAGGTGTGAAAACTCCTGGACCCCATGTAAATTTTTGAAGATAGATGCCATCTCTTCAATCTGATCGTTGAGTACTGAAGCAAACAGTTTGTAACATTAATACCAGGTCAGTTTCTTAACAATAGAGCTTTGTGCTGATGGTAGAGAGGCTTTCAAGACAGTGCAGCCTTACAATATTTAGACAAAAATGCTACAATTATCAAACTAAAATTGACAAATTCTTCTTAAATATTTTAAGAAAAGTTTTTTTTTACCAAAAGCCTTTTGGGAGAGTTTTTGGAACATGTACTTTTGTGTAGCCTGGAGGGTATGAGAGCTCAACTGTTTGACTGGCACCCCCAGGCCCTGGCCTGGCCAGGTTACATTCTGAGAATCACCAAAAGTTAAAACAACATCGCCTGCATTGGACCGGGAAGAAAATTTCGCAGATGGTGTGGTGGATCTGGTGGATGGTGTGGTGGATCTGGTAGATGGTGAGGATCTGATGAAAATTCATGTTCAATTACTGCTCTTGAACGCAATATTTTCAGTACAAAAATCAAAGTTCATCACTAGGGTAGGACAGTTGCAAATGTCATCACAATGACAAACAGTTGCAAATGTCATGACAATGACAAACAGTTGCAAATGTCATCACAATGTCAAACAGTTGCAAATGTCATCACAATGTCAAACAATTGCAAATGTCATCACAATGACAAACAGTTGCAAATGTCATAATTTCAAATATGATAAACATTTAAGCTAGGGTTGTGAAGTCATGTTAAACCAATGGCCAGGAAATGTTGAACCAATGGCCAGGAAATGTTGAAGCAATGGCCAGGAAATGTTAAACCAATGGCCAGGAAATGTTGAAGCAATGGCCAGGAAATGTTGAACCAATGGCCAGGAAATGTTGAAGCAATGGCCAGGAAATGTTGAACCAATGGCCAGGAAATGTTGAACCAATGGCCAGGAAATGTTGAAGCAATGGCCAGGAAATGTTGAAGCAATGGCCAGGAAATGTTGAACCAATGGCCAGGAAATGTTGAACCAATGGCCAGGAAATGTTGAACCAATGGCCAGGAAATGTTGAACCAATGGCCAGGAAATGTTGAAGCAATGGCCAGGAAATGTTGAACCAATGGCCAGGAAATGTTGAACCAATGGCCAGGAAATGTTGAACCAATGGCCAGGAAATATTTACCCTGAAGTAGACAAGATGGCATCTCTGTTGCCAGCAACAAACTTCTTGCGTCCAGCACTCTGATCCTCTGGAGTTAAATGTCTTTTCATCTGCGCTATCTGCTTCTAAAAGCAAGAGAGGAGAAATTGGTTGGGAAAAGTCAAAAGCAATTGACATAAGGGTACAATGTATCAGTAAATATTTGTAGATGCAAGCAATAGGAGTATCAGAGGACATGATAAGGGCTACAGCACTCACTTTCTCCTCTGGTGTGGCATAGGATCCAATCATGTCCAGCTGCTCTTCATTCATGCTAAATCAAGAAATAAAATCATCATACATAGTTGAAGAAGCTAAGATGAGCTAAGACTAGCTGAGCCAGTTGAAACACTACCTACCAGTTGGTGGAATCTACTGCAATTCTTGACATCAGCTTTTGCTTTGGAGTTTTTGGGGTGGAAACCTTTTTGGGCAGCCACTAAACGAAATATAGAATTAAATTTTTTTAAATTGAATATCTGCTGAAATCAGCATCATAGTTGAGACCAGATATATCCTTTAGACCAGAGTTAGAGACATTTTGGACCAGTCCTAGTACAATTTTTTGACACAAAGACCATTTTGCAATAGAAAATATTCAAATAATGAAATAAGGCAAAATTCATATATTAAAAAACTGTAATAATATACTAATAAATATATCATGTAGGCCCTATCTTAAAATTCATTTAATACTGCTAACTTAAATCAAAACTATCTTTTCTATTTAGCTGCACCCTTCTGAAAATATTGACCTGCATAAACTATATTTGGTATAGTGATCATATCACTGGTGTTTAAAATAAAAGATTTTGAAAATAAGGATGATTGTGTAACCAATGAGCAAATGAAATTTGACAAGGAAAACAAATTTACCTCTCTATCAAATAATTGTAGGTTTTCCAAAGTAAGTTCCATTTTCCTGGAGGAAGAAAATGCCATCCAGTTATTGACAATGCAATTAGCATCGATGTGATAACTCAAGGACAGCTCCAGCACTGAAATTAAAGTCTTGATTGTTCATCTAGGCTAGGGGTCTTACTTCAATTTCAAGTTAAAACTGGATTTGATCAGCTAACATAATTCTCTCAACGTCTGACCATGCAAGACACCACCACCACGTATGCACGCCAACCGCCCCCCCCCCCCCTCATTCTCCAGGCATGCACAACAGACCACATCGCTACCACCCCCACCAGTCTGCTGAGCTTTGGTTCACGCTGAGTGTTTACAATCATAGAGCTGGGTCGAAAAAGTGGCGGCTATTAGGGGCAGATAATTTCGTTTTTAAGAGATTTAAAACTAAGGGTAGGTAACAAGTTCTGCTTGATCTTTTCATTTTCGTCTGTAAACTGTCATCACAGATTTCTGCTTTTACAGTGGCGAGGGTGAGGATAATCGTCCTTCATGAGCTACTTTAAAAATGGGGTATTGGTAGTTAACTAAATAGTAAATATTTACCAAAGTGACTACTTGGAAGAAGCTTCTTCCCCTTACGCTAGGGGTCATCCATAAATGACGTCAGGCTTTTTTTGATGATTTTTACCTCCCCCTCCCCTCCGTTACACATCGTCACAAAAAGCAAGACCTCCCCTAAAATGACGTCACACCTCAGCCTACAACCCCCCTCAAAATTGCAGTTGAATTTTTTTTTAAACATGGATATTTTTCCAAAATCTTGTCTGAACTATGTCAAAATATAGTATTTTAATCAATTCCTATTTTAATTAATTGAAACTGTTTTCTAAAACGCTAAATAATGTCTAAAATTTGTTTTCTAACATTTCTTATCTATAAAGCAAAAGTGTGATGTCGCACCATCTGAACCCCCTCATCACACATCGTCACAAAATTACCGACCCCCCCTCCCCCCTACGAGTGTGACATCATTTATGGACAACCCCCTAGTCTGGCCGGAAGAAGATGCTAAACACAAAAATAGTTGCGCAAGAGGCTCCAATTACCCTTAACACTCTTAATAGCTACGCAATGGGTTCAAATTATCCTTTTATAGCTTCGCAGTGGTATCAAATTACGCTTTTAGCATTATTTCTCTGAAAAAACTAGCTGAACAGTGTGGTCGTCACAGGTTAGGGTTGATAGTATGTTTATTTATAGTATGTGTATTAATGAGTTCTAGTCTATAAGTTAAGTATAAAATATTTTTTTTTAAATGGCCTACTTTTTAAAATTACCACTAGTTAAATATTTATTGTGTCCCATCACGACTAAACAACGACCATTTAGATTACAAGGAAAACCAGGTTCATTGTAGCGCTATGCATGCAGTATGCACATCTTCAAGAATTGGCCAATATTTATTATTTAGCCTAATACTCATGACTTGCTAATGTTAAAGCTAGACCTAACCCTATCCCCATTCCTATAGTTAAAGGCCTAACCCTCCTACCAATTACTAATTAGATCCAGAATCTAGTAATTTCTAACCATAAAACTAGAATTGAATAGGCCCTATGCGTCAAACAACCTATTTTTCAAAGAGTCTATCACATTATCAGACATCAGTAAGTAATATGATATACTAATATACCAATATGTCAGTAAATCATATTCAGCAAGCTTGCCTACTTTTTTTTAATTCATCTTCGTTGACCCTTTCACCAAACAAGTCAAATTCATTTGCTAAATCCTCTAAAATAGACTCAGTCTGCTCCAGATTCATTCTCTGCTCGATTTCTACTAGAGTCTAGATCTAGTCTAGATTTAGCCTAGATTTTGAGAGTGTGCACTTAGTTTAGTAAGATCTAGAATTAGATGTGTAGTAGACTGTAGTAGTAGTAGACCTAGAGATTACTGATATAGGCCTATGACCCTATGTACTAGCATGTAGTGTAGTAGTGTACTGTTACTGTAGAATCTCAAGATGATGATCTAGAACTAGAATAGAATCTAGATCTAGCTAGATTCTCTAGATTAGATCTCAGACTGTCACACTTGATCTGTTTATAAATGATGATGATAGTATAGTATTGATAGAACTTTTTATCACTTTATTCACATATTGAATTGAATATTGACTACTGACTATTAATTAAATTAAATCATAAATAATTTTAACCGTTGTCCTTTGATTGTCGACGCTTAAGTCTAAGGATAAAACTCCATTTTAGCGTATTTTATTCTCCGCTTCTTGTTTACCTCCAGTTGAGCGTTATTTTATTATAATTAATAACCGAAACACACCAAAACATTAGGAAAGCAGGATTTATTTACTTGTATTTTATTTTTCGTTTTAACAAATGAATAAAAATGAATAAAAAAAACAAAGACACTGACTTTGTTTTAGATTTTGAGAATTTACTTTTGTCAAAACTTGAGAAAAATCCAAATTTAGAATATTGAATGAATGTACTGTTTGTGTGTCAGAATTTTCATGGCAATGGATGGGTGAAGTACGTAAATGTAACTCACAATTGCAAGGCGGTTAAGTTTGTATAAAAGAAGTAGATCTAGATCTATCTCCCAGGCATGATACTATAGCCTAAATATTAATAAATACTAACTAAATAGGCCTAGGCCTAAATATTTATGAACTTACAATGACCCCAAAACTGAGGTCTGAGGCCAACACAATTTCAAACAGCTGTTGCCCGAGCTATGACGTATGCTGATAATTAAAGTCAAACAATGTGAACTCACGACCGTGTAAGGACTTTTCTCCCGCTGTCGATATTTAATAATTAAATATCGTCATTAAATTAAATGGAACAGTTCTAAATCTAATGCTTTTTTGTTTGTTTTTTTTTTTATTATATTTTCTAATAAAAAATCACATTCGTAAAAAAAATAAGTAGATCTAGATTCTAGTGTTTTCCTAACGTTTTTGTGTGTTTCGGTTGTGTTTATAATAAAATACGCTCAACTGGAGGTAAACCAGAAGCGGAGATTAAAATACGCTAAAATCTAAAATGCCGCCGAATGGAGTTACCAACCAATCTACTAAGTTACTAACTTTGTAGAAAATAGGGGAATATAGATCTCTAGATCTATCTAGTTTTAGATTAGGGCTAGATCTAGTCTAGATTCCAAACTAGATCTAGATCTAGTTGACTCTAGAATTGTAAGGTTTTGTGAAATTAGATCTAGACTAGATCTATTTAGAATCTTAAAAAGTCGAGTCTATACTCTATAACATTAACTAGCTAGCGTAGACCTAGCAGACGGTCTCAAAGGAAGTGTTTTACATTTGGCGCAGTTTTTTGAAGTACTACCGGGGCAAACGGTGTAGATATAAAATAATAAAAAGTGAAAAGGGGGTTGTCTATAAACAAAGTAACACACCAAGAGAGGAAGGGGGTTAGGACGTTTGAGGAGACGAGGGGTGGGCTTTCAGAAAATGTGATGACACACTTTTGCATTTTAAAAATTAGGCTTGATGTTATGTATTGAATTTATATCCTTATATTTAGATCTATATCGCGTTTTTTTAATGCGATTTTTACGGTGCCCCCCTCGAAGAGATGCCTGGAAGAAATTCTGCCCTTAAATGGTGTCACCCGGTGCGGTCCGCACCCCCCCCCCCCCCCCCGCACCCCCTCGCCCTCGCCACGTCTCTGTTACCTTCCCTGTTTTGAGTGATAGATTCGTCAAATACGAGTAAATGAATAGCTTTTGAGGTTCATAAACCGTTCATTTGTAATTTTTGCTACTTGTGTGGCTGAGGGTGAGGGTGGGGGTAACGTAACAAAGCTGATGTAGGCTAACATCAATGGTGCCGACTTGCGAAGATAATTTCACAGCTTTCAATGTATATAGGTCTAATATAACGTTTCTGTTAACAGTTTGGAAAAGCGAAAACAAATATACGCACATACAAAATCGAAATTACTGGTATACATACTATATTCTTTTTGTTATTTTTAAAACAACGGATGGTTGCTCTATCAAAAGAACAAACATTTGTTTTACATTAAATTAAAAATGTTCATTTTGTTTCAAATGAATGTCGGGCTCTCAAAGAAGATTCGTAGACGATGTAGTCTTCTCAACTAAATGTTGCCGACTTCTTGTTGGTCTTTAATTTTCTTTTCAAACAAATTTTCCGACTACGCATCCTTTTTATCATGAGAGAAAAGGAACTCGGCATCCACGACGAGTTCAATTTAAAAATCGAAATAACGAATTTTCCCCTCTCCTCCAATGCGAGGTCATGCAATATAGACTAGTTCCTCCAATGCGAGGTCATGTGGTATAGACTAGTTCCTCCAATGCGAGGTCATGCAATATAGACTAGTTCCTCCAATGCGAGGTCATGCGATATAGACTAGTTCCTCCAATGCGAGGTCATGCAATATAGACTAGTTCCTCCAATGCGAGGTCATGCGGTATAGACTAGTTCCTCCAATGTGAGGTCATGCGGTATAGACTAGTTCCTCCAATGCGAGGTCATGCAATATAGACTAGTTCCTCCAATGCGAGGTCATGCGGTATAGACTAGTTCCTCCAATGCGAGGTCATGCGGTATAGACTAGTTCCTCCAATGTGAGGTCATGCGGTATAGACTAGTTCCTCCAATGCGAGGTCATGCGGTATAGACTAGTTCCTCCAATGTGAGGTCATGTGGTATAGACTAGTTCCTCCAATGCGAGGTCATGCGGTATAGACTAGTTCCTCCAATGTGAGGTCATGCGGTATAGACTAGTTCCTCCAATGCGAGGTCATGCGGTATAGACTAGTTCCTCCAATGTGAGGTCATGTGGTATAGACTAGTTCCTCCAATGCGAGGTCATGCGGTATAGACTAGTTCCTCCAATGTGAGGTCATGTGGTATAGACTAGTTCCTCCAATGTGAGGTCATGCGGTATAGGTATAGACTAGTTCCTCCAATGCGAGGTCATGCGGTATAGACTAGTTCCTCCAATGTGAGGTCATGCGGTATAGACTAGTTCCTCCGATGTGAGGTCATGTGGTATAGACTAGTTCCTCCAATGTGAGGTCATGCGGTATAGACTAGTTCCTCCAATGCGAGGTCATGTGGTATAGGTATAGACTAGTTCCTCCAATGTGAGGTCATGTGGTATAGACTAGTTCCTCCAATGCGAGGTCATGCGGTATAGACTAGTTCCTCCAATGTGAGGTCATGTGGTATAGACTAGTTCCTCCAATGTGAGGTCATGCGGTATAGGTATAGACTAGTTCCTCCAATGCGAGGTCATGCGGTATAGGTATAGACTAGTTCCTCCAATGCGAGGTCATGTGGTATAGGTATAGACTAGTTCCTCCAATGCGAGGTCATGCGGTATAGACTAGTTCCTCCAATGCGAGGTCATGCGGTATAGACTAGTTCCTCCAATGTGAGGTCATGCGGTATAGACTAGTTCCTCCAATGTGAGGTCATGTGGTATAGACTAGTTCCTCCAATGTGAGGTCATGCGGTATAGACTAGTTCCTCCAATGCGAGGTCATGTGGTATAGGTATAGACTAGTTCCTCCAATGCGAGGTCATGCGGTATAGACTAGTTCCTCCAATGCGAGGTCATGCGGTATGGACTAGTTCCTCCAATGCGAGGTCATGCGGTATAGACTAGTTCCTCCAATGCGAGGTCATGCGGTATGGACTAGTTCCTCCAATGTGAGGTCATGTGGTATAGACTAGTTCCTCCAATGCGAGCTCATGCGGTATAGACTAGTAGTTCCACCCCACATGCCGTGACACTCACTGTTAGCCCGTATCCGAATGCAAAAATGGTCACATTTGTCAGCCATGTTGCAGAGAGACGCCTTCATGAATCAACAGTTTAGTTCAAACGCCGACCACAAGTTAGGCGCATCCATTTTAGCTTCATTCTTTTAGTTATTCATCACTTTATGTTCTTGCTTGTTTCAATTATTATTATAATAATTTTTGTTCATTTTCCGAAAAAGGCTCAACTGTCCTAAAAATCCTGGCAAACCAGCGGCCTGAATTCACTGGTAGACATATTCTACTACTCACCTACATATATTTATGGACGACCCCTTTCTCAAAAACCTTGTATTTCTTACAGATGCCAAATCAGTCCTGCAATCCCTACAAAATCCAGAGTCCTATATTCAAACACTTATGACAGCACTAGAGAGGCTAAAAAATACCTGCAGCAGAATTGTGCTGCACTGGATCCCGGGCCACTGCCAGATCCAGGGTAACGAGATCGCAGACCAGCTGGCAAAAATTGGGGGAAAGAAACCACAACCGGAAATTTCGCTACACCCAAAAGAAATAAAAAGAATAATAAAAAACAAACAAACGCAAATGTGGTCTGTCACACACCCTCACTACATTAAAGACGACGGCTATTATAATTTAACACGAAAACAACAATACATAATCTTTCGACTTAGAACAGGCCACAACAGACTAAATCAACACATGCACAGAAAACTGAAGGTTGGGTGTAGCGAAATGTGCCCTTGTGGCAAGGCCCCGGCAAACACGGAGCACGTACTCCAGGAATGTACTTTGTATAGCCAGGCACGAGTCAGACACTGGCCCCAGCCCACCCCACTCAGGGAAAATTATATGGGGCACCTGACAAACTAGAGACCACAGTCCGGTTTGTCCACGAAGTTGGACTTGTTGTCTGAATCCTCCACCATATTCAAAATTAAGAACGAAGAAGAAGAAGAAGCAGATAATTTTATAAAATATATATTCTTAAAAATGTGTCAATATATTATTATATATTTGTTTAATCAAAAGAAGAGCGGTTTCATCACAAATCTACCCACCAATTCTACAGCACGATTCTATTGAAAGTGCGAACGAGTTTCCAATTAAAGACCGTTTTGGGGACCTCACATACCCGCTTTTTATGCCAACTATAACTTCGATATGAATTGTCCGGGTACTTACAGAGTTTAACACCGCATTGTTACTTTTTATAGAATGGTCACATGTCACAACACAACTCTGATGGCGTAAATTTTATACTTTCGTGACTGTCATTTTACTCATTTTTATAGGCTTACTAACTACTAGACTAGACTGTAGCTAGAATACGATCTAGATAGTGTAGATAGACCTAGCGCGAGGTCTGAAAGTCACCAAAATAGTTATATATTAAATATTAGGAATATTATTAGGCAATATTATTATTAGGCCCTATAGTTAAAGTAGGGTAGACTACAACACTGCTACTCACTCACTGTGAGTGACTGTGTACTAGCTCTGAGTGTAACTGTCTCTCTCTAGTCTCTACTCTTGCTAGCCCTAGCCCTAGGCCTAGATTGTAGATTTAGATTTTAAATAGAGTAGAGATCGATCTAGATGTAGCAGTGATTGTGATTTATGTACTATTTTGATCTAGTTTAGTAGTTACGCACACAGCAATTTGAAGTATAAATTAGTAGGCTAGACTAAATAAATAATAACTAAATTAACTAGGCCTAGGCTAAATATTATATTATTATTATGAACGCCTAGCCTAATAAATACTGAATACTAAATAGTAATACTAAATAAATAGGGCTATAGTAAATAATAAATATAGAACTATTACTAGATCTATAGCCTATAGATCTAGAACAGATTTCTAGAAAATCTAACTGCAGTACATTAACCGAAATGTTGTAAATAAAATTGAAATGACTTCTGTGAAAGTAATCGTCAGAGTAAGGCCACTAAATTGTAGGTAAGTGCCAAGTGGAAATTGGGAATTGGAGTTGTAAATTTAAAATGATTAATTAATTTTGATCTCCGCTAGCCTAATAAATTAGTAATAACTATAGAATAAGCATAACTAACTATTGAAGTTTAATTTCAGCCTACATTAATTAATTTAATTATAGAATAAATATTTCACCCCTGGTGTATTTTGACAGTGAATCAAGTTATACCCCTGACCATCAGGAAGCCCAATCATTGGACCCCAGGTGCTAAGATAGCAGCTGGGGAACTCGAAGCACCTTGCCATTGTCCCACTGAAATTAAAATTTTTCAATGACAGAAACCGTAGTGGTAGAAAGGCCATTTAGTGGTAGAGAAAGGCCAACACAATGTTTTAAGAGGATTTCATCAATGCGTTACTATTTGTGTATTTTATTACATGTGACCTTGTTTTATTTATTTAAATGTGAACAAAGCAGGCGCTATATTTCTTTGATCAAACTTGTTGGGACATGGGCTTGTCCACACTACCACCCAGATGCCCCAGGGCATGCTGTTTGAAAGCCTTGAGTGTATGTTAATAGTGAGGTAGAAAAAAACGTGGAGACGTCTCTTAAGCCATCAGTTACTCTACCACAGGGGTGCCAGGTATGGCCCCTACTTTATCATCAGATGTCATGTGCCACTGTGTCAGTATGGTGCTCTTAAAACCAATGTAGGCATCACAGGAAGCCCAGTGTGATGCCGGGGTGCTGTGATTATAGCTGCCCACTGTATCCAGATTTATACATATATATATTACACATATATACATGTGTATCATATATTTATATCTCATATATATTTCTATATATATAAAATATATATTTATATCAATACAAACAAATCTTTATATATATATATATATATATATATATATATATATATATATATATATATATATATATATATATATATATATATATATGTTTGTATTTAGTGAGGAATATAACAAATTGTTTTTTTAGATCATACACATTGTATTACAGGATGGTCATATTTAGAAACTGCATGAGGGAACGATCATGTTTATGAACCACTGTATGAGAGAATGTTGCTGTTTAGAACCACTGTATGAGAAAATGTTGCTGTTTAGAACCACTGTATGAGAGAATGTTGCTGTTTAGAACCACTGTATGAGAGAATGTTGCTGTTTAGAACCACTGTATGAGAGAATGTTGCTGTTTAGAACCACTGTATGAGAGAATGTTGCTGTTTAGAACCACTGTATGAGAGAATGTTGCTGTTTAGAATCACTGTATGAGAGAATGTTGCTGTTTAGAACCACTGTATGAGAGAATGTTGCTGTTTAGAACCACTGTATGAGAGAATGTTGCTGTTTAGAACCACTGTATGAGAGAATGTTGCTGTTTAGAACCACTGTATGAGAGAATGTTGCTGTTTAGAACCACTGTATGAGAGAATGTTGCTGTTTAGAACCACTGTATGAGAGAATGTTGCTGTTTAGAACCACTGTATGAGAGAATGTTGCTGTTTAGAACCACTGTATGAGAGAATGTTGCTGTTTAGAACCACTGTATGAGAGAATGTTGCTGTTTAGAACCACTGTATGAGAGAATGTTGCTGTTTAGAACCACTGTATGAGAGAATGGTGCTGTTTAGAACCACTGTATGAGAGAATGGTGCTGTTTAGAACCACTGTATGAGAGAATGTTGCTGTTTAGAACCACTGTATGAGAGAACGGTGCTGTTTAGAACCACTGTATGAGAGAACGGTGCTGTTTAGAACCACTGTATGAGAGAATGTTGCTGTTTAGAACCACTGTATGAGAGAATGTTGCTGTTTAGAACCACTGTATGAGAGAATGTTGCTGTTTAGAACCACTGTATGAGAGAACGGTGCTGTTTAGAACCACTGTATGAGAGAACGGTGCTGTTTAGAACTACTGTATGAGAGAATGTTGCTGTTTAGAACCACAGTATGAGAGAATGTTGCTGTTTAGAACCACTGTATGAGAGAATGTTGCTGTTTAGAACCACTGTATGAGAGAATGTTGCTGTTTAGAACCACTGTATGAGAGAATGTTGCTGTTTAGAACCACTGTATGAGAGAACGGTGCTGTTTAGAACCACTGTATGAGAGAATGTTGCTGTTTAGAACCACTGTATGAGAGAATGTTGCTGTTTAGAACCACTGTATGAGAGAATGTTGCTGTTTAGAACCACTTTATGAGAGAATGTTGCTGTTTAGAACCACTGTATGAGAGAACGGTGCTGTTTAGAACCACTGTATGAGAGAACGGTGCTGTTTAGAACCACTGTATGAGAGAATGTTGCTGTTTAGAACCACTGTATGAGAGAATGTGAAGTGTGTTTGTGTTGAAGATTTGGTCCAACTGTGAGAGAGAGCTTGGCATACCAACAAGGCAACAGCTGGTGCTAGTGTGTCACTGATCAATGTACCCTCATGTCATACAACCCAATCAATCCATTTCTGCCCTACACAATATTGTAGGCGCACAGATTTCTACAGTTTCTCATTCAGAAGTTCTTGTGTCTAATCTACAGATGACTGAGAGAATGTATGGTCAGATGACTTAGAGAATGTATGGTCAGATGACTGAGAGAATGTATGGTCAGATGACTTCGAGGTTTGGTCAGATGACTGAGAGAATGTATGGTCAGATGACTTCGAGGTTTGGTCAGATGACTGAGAGAATGTATGGTCAGATGACTTCGAGGTTTGGTCAGATGACTGAGAGAATGTATGGTCAGATGACTTCGAGGTTTGGTCAGATGACTTAGAGAATGTATGGTCAGATGACTGAGAGAATGTATGGTCAGATGACTGAGAGAATGTATGGTCAGATGACTGAGAGAATGTATGGTCAGATGACTGAGAGAATGTATGGTCAGATGACTGAGAGAATGTATGGTCTGATGACTTAGAGGTTTGGTCAGATGACTGAGAGAATGTATGGTCAGATGACTGAGAGAATGTATGGTCAGATGACTGAGAGAATGTATGGTCAGATGACTGAGAGAATGTATGGTCAGATGACTGAGAGAATGTATGGTCAGATGACTGAGAGAATGTATGGTCAGATGACTGAGAGAATGTATGGTCAGATGACTTCGAGGTTTGGTCAGATGACTGAGAGAATGTATGGTCAGATGACTGAGAGAATGTATGGTCAGATGACTGAGAGAATGTATGGTCAGATGAGTGAGAGAATGTATGGTCAGATGACTGAGAGAATGTATGGTCTGATGACTGAGAGAATGTATGGCCAGATGACTGAGAGAATGTATGGTCAGATGACTTAGAGAATGTATGGTCAGATGACTGAGAGAATGTATGGTCAGATGACTGAGAGAAGAGAGAATGTATGGTCAGATGAGTGAGAGAATGTATGGTCAGATGACTGAGAGAATGTATGGTCAGATGACTGAGAGAATGTATGGTCAGATGACTGAGAGAATGTATGGTCAGATGACTGAGAGAATGTATGGTCAGATGACTGAGAGAATGTATGGTCAGATGACTGAGAGAATGTATGGTCAGATGACTGAGAGAATGTATGGTCAGATTACTTTGAGGTTTGGTCAGATGACTGAGAAAATTGTATGGTCAGATGACTTTGAGGTTTGGTCAGATGACTGAGAGAATGTATGGTCAGATGACTGAGAGAATGTATGGTCAGATGACTGAGAGAATGTATGGTCAGATGACTGAGAGAATGTATGGTCTGATGACTTAGAGGTTTGGTCAGATGACTGAGAGAATGTATGGTCAGATGACTGAGAGAATGTATGGTCAGATGACTGAGAGAATGTATGGTCAGATGACTTCGAGGTTTGGTCAGATGACTGAGAGAATGTATGGTCAGATGACTTCGAGGTTTGGTCAGATGACTGAGAGAATGTATGGTCAGATGACTGAGAGAATGTATGGTCAGATGACTGAGAGAATGTATGGTCAGGTGACTGAGAGAATGTATGGTCAGATGACTGAGAGAAGGTATGGTCAGATGACTGAGAGAATGTATGGTCAGATGACTGAGAGAATGTATGGTCAGATGACTGAGAGAATGTATGGTCTGATGACTTAGAGTTTTGGTCAGATGACTGAGAGAATGTATGGTCAGATGACTGAGAGAATGTCTGGTCAGATGACTGAGAGAATGTATGGTCAGATGACTGAGAGAATGTATGGACAGATGACTTCGAGGTTTGGTCAGATGACTGAGAGAATGTATGGTCAGATGACTTCGAGGTTTGGTCAGATGACTGAGAGAATGTATGGTCAGATGACTGAGAGAATGTATGGTCAGATGACTGAGAGAATGTATGGTCAGATGACTGAGAGAATGTATGGTCAGATTACTTTGAGGTTTGGTCAGATGACTGAGAAAATTGTATGGTCAGATGACTTTGAGGTTTGGTCAGATGACTGAGAGAATGTATGGTCAGATGACTGAGAGAATGTATGGTCAGATGACTGAGAGAATGTATGGTCAGATGACTGAGAGAATGTATGGTCAGATGACTGAGAGAATGTATGGTCTGATGACTTAGAGGTTTGGTCAGATGACTGAGAGAATGTATGGTCAGATGACTGAGAGAATGTATGGTCAGATGACTGAGAGAATGTATGGTCAGATGACTTCGAGGTTTGGTCAGATGACTGAGAGAATGTATGGTCAGATGACTTCGAGGTTTGGTCAGATGACTGAGAGAATGTATGGTCAGATGACTGAGAGAATGTATGGTCAGATGACTGAGAGAATGTATGGTCAGGTGACTGAGAGAATGTATGGTCAGATGACTGAGAGAAGGTATGGTCAGATGACTTCGAGGTTTGGTCAGATGACTGAGAGAATGTATGGTCAGATGACTGAGAGAATGTCTGGTCAGATGACTGAGAGAATGTATGGTCAGATGACTGAGAGAATGTATGGTCAGATGACTGAGAGAATGTATGGTCTGATGACTGAGAGAATGTATGGTCAGATGACTTCGAGGTTCGGTCAGATGACTGAGAGAATGTATGGTCAGATGACTTCGAGGTTTGGTCAGATGACTGAGAGAATGTATGGTCAGATGACTGAGAGAATGTATGGTCAGATGACTGAGAGAATGTATGGTCAGATGACTGAGAGAATGTATGGTCAGATGACTGAGAGAATGTATGGTCAGATGACTTCGAGGTTTGGTCAGATGACTGAGAGAATGTATGGTCAGATGACTGAGAGAATGTCTGGTCAGATGACTGAGAGAATGTATGGTCAGATGACACAGAGAATGTATGGTCAGATGACTGAGAGAATGTATGGTCTGATGACTGAGAGAATGTATGGTCAGATGACTGAGAGAATGTATGGTCAGATGACTGAGAGAATGTATGGTCAGATGACTGAGAGAATGTATGGTCAGATGACATAGAGAATGTATGGTCAGATGACTTAGAGAATGTATGGTCAGATGACTGAGAGAATGTATGGTCAGATGACTGAGAGAATGTATGGTCAGATGACTGAGAGAATGTATGGTCAGATGACATAGAGAATGTATGGTCAGATGACTTAGAGAATGTATGGTCAGATGACTTAGAGAATGTATGGTCAGATGAGTGAGAGAATGTATGGTCAGATGACTGAGAGAATGTATGGTCAGATGACTGAGAGAATGTATGGTCAGATGAGTGAGAGAATGTATGGTCAGATGACTGAGAGAATGTATGGTCAGATGACTGAGAGAATGTATGGTCAGATGACTGAGAGAATGTATGGTCAGATGACTGAGAGAATGTATGGTCAGATGACTGAGAGAATGTATGGTCAGATGACTTAGAGAATGTATGGTCAGATGAGTGAGAGAATGTATGGTCAGATGACTGAGAGAATGTATGGTCAGATGACTGAGAGAATGTATGGTCAGATGAGTGAGAGAATGTATGGTCAGATGACTGAGAGAATGTATGGTCAGATGACTGAGAGAATGTATGGTCAGATGACTGAGAGAATGTATGGTCAGATGACTGAGAGAATGTATGGTCAGATGACTGAGAGAATGCATGGTCAGATGACTGGAAAAATCAGGGTGGTCCAAAAGGTCACTCAATGCTTGTTTCCTCACAGAGAAGATGGACTGTCCAGTCAGATCATCATCCAGATGGATGGAAACAAAACACGGATCATTAACCCAAAGGTTATATTTATTTTCTTTGATCTCATTCGGTGGATTCAGTTTACAGTGGGAGGTGGTGAAGTTGTTGCCCCTGGTAGAGTTGTTGCCCCTGGTAGAATTGTTGCACCTGGTGTAGATGTTACCCCTGGTGTAGATGTTGCCCCTGGTGTAGATGTTGCCCCTGGTGTAGATGTTGCCCCTGGTGTAGATGTTGCCCCTGGTGTAGATGTTGCCCCTGGTGTAGATGTTTCCCCTGGTGTAGATGTTGCCCCTGGTGTAGATGTTGCCCCTGGTGTAGATGTTGCCCCTGGTGTAGATGTTGCCCCTGGTGTAGATGTTGCCCCTGGTGTAGATGTTGCCCCTGGTGTAGATGTTGCCCCTGGTGTAGATGTTGCCCCTGGTAGTGTTGTTGCCCCTGGTGTAGATGTTGACCCTGGTGTAGATGTTGCCCCTGGTGTAGATGTTGCCCCTGGTGTAGATGTTGCCCCTGATGTTGCCCCTGGTGTAGATGTTGCCCCTGGTGTAGATGTTGCCCCTGGTGTAGATGTTGACCCTGGTGTAGATGTTGACCCTGGTGTAGATGTTGACCCTGGTGTAGATGTTGACCCTGGTGTAGATGTTGCCCCTGGTGTAGATGTTGACCCTGGTGTAGATGTTGACCCTGGTGTAGATGTTGCCCCTGGTGTAGATGTTGACCCTGGTGTAGATGTTGACCCTGGTGTAGATGTTGACCCTGGTGTAGATGTTGACCCTGGTGTAGATGTTGCCCCTGGTGTAGATGTTGCCCCTGGTAGTGTTGTTGCCCCTGGTGTAGATGTTGACCCTGGTGTAGATGTTGCCCCTGGTGAAGATGTTGCCCCTGGTGTAGATGTTGCCCCTGGTGTAGATGTTGCCCCTGGTGTAGATGTTGACCCTGGTGTAGATGTTGACCCTGGTGTAGATGTTGACCCTGGTGTAGATGTTGCCCCTGGTGTAGATGTTGCCCCTGGTAGTGTTGTTGCCCCTGGTGTAGATGTTGCCCCTGGTGAAGATGTTGCCCCTGGTGTAGATGTTGCCCCTGGTGTAGATGTTGACCCTGGTGTAGATGTTGCCCCTGGTGTAGATGTTACCCCTGGTGTAGATGTTGCCCCTGGTGTAGATGTTGCCCCTGTTGTTGCCCCTGGTGTAGATGTTGCCCCTGTTGTTGCCCCTGGTGAAGATGTTGCCCCTGTTGTTGCCCCTGGTGTAGATGTTGCCCCTGTTGTTGCCCCTGGTGTAGATGTTGCCCCTGTTGTTGCCCCTGGTATAGATGTTGCCCCTGTTGTTGCCCCTGGTGTAGATGTTGCCCCTGTTGTTGCCCCTGGTGTAGATGTTGCCCCTGTTGTTGACCCTGGTGTAGATGTTGCCCCTGTTGTTGCCCCTGGTGTAGATGTTGCCCCTGGTGTAGATGTTGCCCCTGATGTTGCCCCTTGTGTAGATGTTGCCCCTGGTGTAGATGTTGCCCCTGGTGAAGATGTTGCCCCTGGTGTAGATGTTGCCCCTGATGTTGCTCCTGGTGTAGATGTTGCCCCTGATGTTGCCCCTGGTGTAGATGTTGCCCCTGGTGTAGATGTTGCCCCTGGTGTAGATGTTGCCCCTGGTGTAGATGTTGCCCCTGGTGTAAATGTTGCCCCTGGTGTAGATGTTGCCCCTGGTGTAGATGTTGCCCCTGGTGTAGATGTTGCCCCTGGTGTAGATGTTGCCCCTGGTGTAGATGTTGCCCCTGGTGTAAATGTTGCCCCTGGTGTAGATGTTGCCCCTGGTGTAGATGTTGCCCCTGGTGTAGATGTTGCCCCTGGTGTAGATGTTGCCCCTGGTGTAGATGTTGCCCCTGGTAGTGTTGTTGCCCCTGGTGTAGATGTTGCCCCTGGTGTAGATGTTGCCCCTGGTGTAGATGTTGCCCCTGGTGTAGATGTTGCCCACATGACTCTGTTGTCCGCAGGCCCCGAGCCATGCAAGTGAGGGAGATGGCAGCCAACTGAAGGTCAGAGAGTTCACATTTGACCACTCCTTCTGGTCAGTGGATGCCAATGATCTTCATTATGTCAACCAAGAGCAGGTCAGGAGAAAACACTACTAGCTTACATACTCAGCTCTCATCCTGTCCACATAAAGAGCCTTACACACCTGAGCTGTCATCTCCCTGTCCACATAATGAGCCTTACACACATGAGCTGTCATCTCCCTGTCCACATAATGAGCTGTCATCTCCCTGTCCACATATGAGCTGTCATCTCCCTGTCCACATAATGAGCCTTACACACATGAGCTGTCATCTCCCTGTCCACATAATGAGCCTTACACACATGAGCTGTCATCTCCCTGTCCACATAATGAGCCTTACACACATGAGCTGTCATCTCCCTGTCCACATAATGAGCCTTACACACATGAGCTGTCATCTCCCTGTCCACATAATGAGCCTTACACACATGAGCTGTCATCTCCCTGTCCACATAATGAGCTGTCATCTCCCTGTCCACACATGAGCTGTCATCTCCCTGTCCACATAATGAGCCTTACACACATGAGCTGTCATCTCCCTGTCCACATAATGAGCTGTCATCTCCCTGTCCACACATGAGCTGTCATCTCCCTGTCCACATAATGAGCCTTACACACATGAGCTGTCATCTCCCTGTCCACATAATAAGCTTAAAACACATGAGCTGTCATCTCCCTGTCCACATAATGAGCCTTACACACATGAGCTGTCATCTCCCTGTCCACATAATAAGCTTAAAACACATGAGCTGTCATCTCCCTGTCCACATAATGAGCCTTACACACATGAGCTGTCATCTCCCTGTCCACATAATGAGCCTTACACACATGAGCTGTCATCTCCCTGTCCACATAATGAGCCTTACACACATGAGCTGTCATCTCCCTGTCCACATAAAGAGCCTTACACACATGAGCTGTCATCTCCCTGTCCACATAAAGAGCCTTACACACATGAGCTGTCATCTCCCTGTCCACACATGAGCTGTCATCTCCCTGTCCACATAATGAGCCTTACACACATGAGCTGTCATCTCCCTGTCCACATAAAGAGCCTTACACACATGAGCTGTCATCTCCCTGTCCACATAAAGAGCCTTACACACATGAGCTGTCATCTCCCTGTCCACATAATGAGCTGTCATCTCCCTGTCCACATAAAGAGCCTTACACACATGAGCTGTCATCTCCCTGTCCACATAAAGAGCCTTACACACATGAGCTGTCATCTCCCTGTCCACATAAAGAGCCTTACACACATGAGCTGTCATCTCCCTGTCCACATAAAGAGCCTTACACACTTGAGCTGTCATCTCCCTGTCCACATAATGAGCTGTCATCTCCCTGTCCACATAAAGAGCCTTACACACATGAGCTGTCATCTCCCTGTCCACATAAAGAGCCTTACACACATGAGCTGTCATCTCCCTGTCCACATAAAGAGCCTTACACACATGAGCTGTCATCTCCCTCTCCACATAATGAGCCTTACACACATAAGCTGTCATCTCCCTGTCCACACATGAGCTGTCATCTCCCTGTCCACATAAAGAGCCTTACACACATGAGCTGTCATCTCCCTGTCCACATAATGAGCCTTACACACATGAGCTGTCATCTCCCTGTCCACATAATGAGCCTTACACACATAAGCTGTCATCTCCCTGTCCACATAAAGAGCCTTACACACATGAGCTGTCATCTCCCTGTCCACATAATGAGCCTTACACACATGAGCTGTCATCTCCCTGTCCACATAATGAGCCTTACACACATGAGCTGTCATCTCCCTGTCCACATAATGAGCCTTACACACATGAGCTGTCATCTCCCTGTCCACATAATGAGCTGTCATCTCCCTGTCCACACATGAGCTGTCATCTCCCTGTCCACACATGAGCTGTCATCTCCCTGTCCACATAATGAGCCTTACACACATGAGCTGTCATCTCCCTGTCCACACATGAGCTGTCATCTCCCTGTCCACATAATGAGCCTTACACACATGAGCTGTCATCTCCCTGTCCACACATGAGCTGTCATCTCCCTGTCCACACATGAGCTGTCATCTCCCTGTCCACACATGAGCTGTCATCTCCCTGTCCACACATAAGCTGTCATCTCCCTGTCCACATAATGAGCCTTACACACATGAGCTGTCATCTCCCTGTCCACATAATGAGCCTTACACACATGAGCTGTCATCTCCCTGTCCACACATGAGCTGTCATCTCCCTGTCCACACATAAGCTGTCATCTCCCTGTCCACATAATGAGCCTTACACACATGAGCTGTCATCTCCCTGTCCACACATGAGCTGTCATCTCCCTGTCCACACATGAGCTGTCATCTCCCTGTCCACACCTGAGCTGTCATCTCCCTGTCCACACATGAGCTGTCATCTCCCTGTCCACATAATGAGCCTTACACACATGAGCTGTCATCTCCCTGTCCACACATGAGCTGTCATCTCCCTGTCCACATAAAGAGCCTTACACACATGAGCTGTCATCTCCCTGTCCACATAAAGAGCCTTACACACATGAGCTGTCATCTCCCTGTCCACACATGAGCTGTCATCTCCCTGTCCACACCTGAGCTGTCATCTCCCTGTCCACATAATGAGCCTTACACACATGAGCTGTCATCTCCCTGTCCACATAAAGAGCCTTACACACCTGAGCTGTCATCTCCCTGTCCACATAAAGAGCCTTACACACATGAGCTGTCATCTCCCTGTCCACACATGAGCTGTCATCTCCCTGTCCACACATGAGCTGTCATCTCCCTGTCCACATAAAGAGCCTTACACACTTGAGCTGTCATCTCCCTGTCCACATAATGAGCTGTCATCTCCCTGTCCACATAAAGAGCCTTACACACTTGAGCTGTCATCTCCCTGTCCACATAAAGAGCCTTACACACCTGAGCTGTCATCTCCCTGTCCACATAATGAGCCTTACACACATGAGCTGTCATCTCCCTGTCCACATAATGAGCTGTCATCTCCCTGTCCACATAAAGAGCCTTACACACATGAGCTGTCATCTCCCTGTCCACATAATGAGCCTTACACACATGAGCTGTCATCTCCCTGTCCACACATGAGCTGTCATCTCCCTGTCCACACCTGAGCTGTCATCTCCCTGTCCACACATGAGCTGTCATCTCCCTGTCCACACATGAGCTGTCATCTCCCTGTCCACACATGAGCTGTCATCTCCCTGTCCACACATGAGCTGTCATCTCCCTGTCCACACATGAGCTGTCATCTCCCTGTCCACACATGAGCTGTCATCTCCCTGTCCACATAATGAGCCTTACACACATGAGCTGTCATCTCCCTGTCCACACCTGAGCTGTCATCTCCCTGTCCACACATGAGCTGTCATCTCCCTGTCCACACATGAGCTGTCATCTCCCTGTCCACACATGAGCTGTCATCTCCCTGTCCACACCTGAGCTGTCATCTCCCTGTCCACACATGAGCTGTCATCTCCCTGTCCACATAATGAGCCTTACACACATGAGCTGTCATCTCCCTGTCCACATAATGAGCTGTCATCTCCCTGTCCACATAATGAGCCTTACACACATGAGCTGTCATCTCCCTGTCCACACATGAGCTGTCATCTCCCTGTCCACATAATGAGCCTTACACACATGAGCTGTCATCTCCCTGTCCACATAATGAGCCTTACACACATAAGCTGTCATCTCCCTGTCCACATAATGAGCCTTACACACATGAGCTGTCATCTCCCTGTCCACACATAAGCTGTCATCTCCCTGTTATTCCAGGTGTTTTCAAGCATTGGAGAGGATGTGGTCCAGTCAGCATTTGATGGCTATAATGTTTGTATCTTTGCCTATGGTCAGACGGGCTCAGGCAAAACCTACACCATGATGGGTTCAGAGGTCAGTGCTCTGTAAATATCAATGCTAGCTATTCTTTCATGGAGTTCAATATTTTTATCTCCTATCTTTTATGTCCTAGTAAATGTTCTATTTTTTTTCTTCCAGGAAGATCCAGGTTTGGTACCCAGATATTGCAATGTAAGGCACCATCTGTCTGTATGTCAGTGTCTGCCTGCCTGTCCACTTGCCTGTCCACTTGCCTGTCCACTTGCCTGTCCACCTGCCTGTCCACCTGCCTGTCCACCTGCCTGTCCACTTGCCTGTCCACCTGCCTGTCCATCTGCCTGTCCACCTGCCTGTCCACCTGCCTGTCCACCTGCCTGTCCACCTGCTTGTCCACCTGCCTGTCCACACCTGTCCACCTGCCTGTCCACTTGCCTGTCCACCTGCCTGTCCACCTGCCTGTCCACCTGCCTGTCCACTTGCCTGTCCACTTGCCTGTCCACTTGCCTGTCCACTTGCCTGTCCACCTGCCTGTCCACCTGCCTGTCCACTTGCCTGTCCACTTGCCTGTCCACTTGCCTGTCCACTTGCCTGTCCACTTGTCTGTCCACCTGCCTGTCCACCTGCCTGTCCACTTGCCTGTCCACTTGCCTGTCCACTTGCCTGTCCACACCTGTCCACCTGCCTGTCCACCTGCCTGTCCATCTGCCTGTCCACTTGCCTGTCCACCTGCCTGTCCACTTGCCTGTCCACCTGCCTGTCCACCTGCCTGTCCACCTGCCTGTCCATCTGCCTGTCCACTTGCCTGTCTACCTGCCTGTCCACCTGCCTGTCCACTTGCCTGTCCACCTGCCTGTCCACCTGCCTGTCCACCTGCCTGTCCATCTGCCTGTCCATTTGCCTGTCCACCTGCCTGTCCACTTGCCTGTCCACCTGCCTGTCCACCTGCCTGTCCACCTGCCTGTCCACTTGCCTGTCCACTTGCCTGTCCACTTGCCTGTCCACCTGCCTGTCCACTTGCCTGTCCACCTGCCTGTCCACCTGCCTGTCCACCTGCCTGTCCACCTGCCTGTCCACTTGCCTGTCCACTTGCCTGTCCACTTGCCTGTCCACCTGCCTGTCCACTTGCCTGTCCACTTGCCTGTCCACTTGCCTGTCCACCTGCCTGTCCACTTGCCTGTCCACTTGCCTGTCCACTTGCCTGTCCACCTGCCTGTCCACCTGCCTGTCCACCTGCCTGTCCACTTGCCTGTCCACTTGCCTGTCCACCTGCCTGTCCACTTGCCTGTCCACCTGCCTGTCCACCTGCCTGTCCACCTGCCTGTCCACCTGCCTGTCCACCTGCCTGTCCATCTGCCTGTCCATCTGCCTGTCCACTTGCCTGTTCACCTGCCTGTCCACACCTGTCCACCTGCCTGTCCACCTGCCTGTCCATCTGCCTGTCCGCCTGCCTGTCCACTTGCCTGTCCGCCTGCCTGTCCACTTGCCTGTCCACCTGCCTGTCCACCTCTGAATGTACTACTACAATAAGCCACTGATTCTCTTGTTTTCTTTCACAGGCCTTGTTTTCCCGCCTTAGAGATAACCATTCAGATTCCTTCCAGATCTATGTCAGGTGAGTCACACATACCAGGTGAGTCACACATACCAGGTGAGTCATTGGGCAGTTGAGTGAGTCACACATACCAGGTGAGTCATTGGGCAGTTGAGTGAGTCACACATACCAGGTGATTCATTGGGCAGTTGAGTGAGTCACACATACCAGGTGATTCATTGGGCAGTTGAGTGAGTCACACATACCAGGTGATTCATTGGGCAGTTGAGTGAGTCACACATACCAGGTGATTCATTGGGCAGTTGAGTGTCACACATACCAGGTGAGTCTCTAATTAAAAAAAACATTTGGATGCATCAGGTGTAGACATGATCTGTCTATTTGTACCTCCAGATATCTAGAATACATGATCCGTCTATTTGTACCTCCAGATATCTAGAATACATGATCCGTCTATTTGTACCTCCAGATATCTAGAATACATGATCCATCTATTTGTACCTCCAGATATCTAGAATACATGATCCATCTATTTGTACCTCCAGCTATCTAGAATACATGATCCATCTATTTGTACCTCCAGATATCTAGAATACATGATCTGTCTATTTGTACCTCCAGATATCTAGAATACATGATCCATCTATTTGTACCTCCAGATATCTAGAATACATGATCTGTCTATTTGTACCTCCAGCTATCTAGAATACATGATCTGTCTATTTGTACCTCCAGCTATCTAGAATACATGATCCGTCTATTTGTACCTCCAGATATCTAGAATACATGATCCGTCTATTTGTACCTCCAGCTATCTAGAATACATGATCCATCTATTTGTACCTCCAGCTATCTAGAAATCTACAATGAAAAAGTGCGGGACCTGCTGAAAAGTGCCAGCTCCAGCAAGCACAACCTACGGGTCAGGGAGCACCCACGAGATGGACCTTATGTACAAGGTCAGTCACAGCACACTGCCCCCCCCCACAATTTGTGATCAGTCACAGCACACTGCCCCCCCACAATTTATGATCAGTCACAGCACACTGCCCCCCCCCACAATTTGTGATCAGTCACAGCACACTGCCCCCCTCCACAATTTGTGATCAGTCACAGCACACTGCCCCCCTCCACAATTTGTGATCAGTCACAGCACACTGCCCCCCTCCACAATTTGTGATCAGTCACAGCACACTGCCCCCCCCCCCCCCACAATTTGTGATCAGTGACAGCACACTGCCCCCACAATTTGTGATCAGTCATAGCACACTCCCCCCCCCCCCCCCACAATTTGTGATCAGTCACAGCACACTGCCCCCCTCCACAATTTGTGATCAGTCACAGCACACTGCCCCCCCCCCCCCCCCCCCACAATTTGTGATCAGTGACAGCACACTGCCCCCACAATTTGTGATCAGTCATAGCACACTCCCCCCCCCCACAATTTGTGATCAGTCACAACACACTGCCCCCCCCCACAATTTGTGATCAGTCACAGCACACTGCCTGCCCCCCTCCACAATTTGTGATCAGTCACAACACACTGCCCCCCCCCCCACAATTTGTGATCAGTCACAGCACACTGCCTGCCCCCCTCCACAATTTGTGATCAGTCACAGCACACTGCCCCCCCCCCCACAATTTGTGATCAGTCACAACACACTCCCTGCCCCCCCCCCCCCCCCTTCAACAATTTGTGATCAGTCACAGCACACTGCCCCCCCCCCCCCGCTCCACATTTTGTGATCAGTCACAACACACTGCCCCCCCCCCCCAATTTGTGATCAGTCACAGCACACTGCATGGCCCCCCCCCCCACCACCACCCACAATTTGTGATCAGTCACAGCACACTGCCCCCCCACAATTTATGATCAGTCACAGCACACTGCCCCCCCCACAATTTGTGATCAGTCACAGCACACTGCCCCCCCCCCCACAATTTGTGATCAGTCACAGCACACTGCCCCCCTCCACAATTTGTGATCAGTCACAGCACACTGCCCCCCTCCACAATTTGTGATCAGTCACAACACACTACCCCCCCCCCCCCCCCACAATTTGTGATCAGTCACAGCACACTGCCCCCCCCCCCCCAAACATTCTGTGGCATCATTATCCCTATCTATCCTAGACTTATCCAAACATTCTTTGGCATCATATGATTATCCCTATCTATCCTAGACTTATCCAAACATTCTGTGGCATCATTATCCCTATATATCTTAGACTTATCCAAACATTCTGTGGCATCATTATCCCTATCTATCCTAGACTTATCCAAACATTCTGTGGCATCATTATCCCTATATATCTTAGACTTATCCAAACATTCTGTGGCATCATTATCCCTATCTATCCTAGACTTATCCAAACATTCTGTGGCATCATATGATTATCCCTATCTATCCTAGACTTATCCAAACATTCTGTGGCATCATATGATTATCCCTATCTATCCTAGACTTATCCAAACATTCTGTGGCATCATATGATTATCCCTATCTATCCTAGACTTATCCAAACATTCTGTGGCATCATTATCCCTATCTATCCTAGACTTATCCAAACATTATGTGGCATCATATGATTATCCCTATCTATCCTAGACTTATCCAAACATTCTGTGGCATCATATGATTATCCCTATCTATCCTAGACTTATCCAAACATTCTGTGGCATCATATGATTATCCCTATCTATCCTAGACTTATCCAAACATTCTGTGGCATCATATGATTATCCCTATCTATCCTAGACTTATCCAAACATTCTGTGGCATCATATGATTATCCCTATCTATCCTAGACTTATCCAAACATTCTGTGGCATCATATGATTATCCCTATCTATCCTAGACTTATCCAAACATTCTGTGGCATCATTATCCCTATATATCTTAGACTTATCCAAACATTCTGTGGCATCATTATCCCTATCTATCCTAGACTTAACCAAACATTCTGTGGCATCATATGATTATCCCTATCTATCCTAGACTTATCCAAACATTCTGTGGCATCATTATCCCTATATATCTTAGACTTATCCAAACATTCTGTGGCATCATTATCCCTATCTATCCTAGACTTATCCAAACATTCTGTGGCATCATATGATTATCCCTATCTATCCTAGACTTATCCAAACATTCTGTGGCATCATATGATTATCCCTATCTATCCTAGACTTATCCAAACATTCTGTGGCATCATATGATTATCCCTATCTATCCTAGACTTATCCAAACATTCTGTGGCATCATTATCCCTATCTATCCTAGACTTATCCAAACATTCTGTGGCATCATATGATTATCCCTATCTATCCTAGACTTATCCAAACAT
Source organism: Physella acuta (assembly GCF_028476545.2). Lineage (NCBI taxonomy): Eukaryota > Metazoa > Mollusca > Gastropoda > Physidae > Physella > Physella acuta. Next base: position 1,255,947 of record NW_026731674.1, on the reverse strand, counting down.
TCTGTGGCATCATTATCCCTATATATCTTAGACTTATCCAAACATTCTTTGGCATCATTATCCCTATCTATCCTAGACTTATCCAAACATTCTGTGGCATCATATGATTATCCCTATCTATCCTAGACTTATCCAAACATTCTGTGGCATCATATGATTATCCCTATCTATCCTAGACTTATCCAAACATTCTTTGGCATCATTATCCCTATCTATCCTAGACTTATCCAAACATTCTGTGGCATCATATGATTATCCCTATCTATCCTAGACTTATCCAAACATTCTGTGGCATCATATGATTATCCCTATCTATCCTAGACTTATCCAAACATTCTGTGGCATCATTATCCCTATATATCTTAGACTTATCCAAACATTCTGTGGCATCATATGATTATCCCTATCTATCCTAGACTTATCCAAACATTCTGTGGCATCATATGATTATCCCTATCTATCCTAGACTTATCCAAACATTCTGTGGCATCATATGATTATCCTTATCTATCCTAGACTTATCCAAACATTCTGTGGCATCATGTGATTATCCCTATCTATCCTAGACTTATCCAAACATTCTGTGGCATCATTATCCCTATATATCTTAGACTTATCCAAACATTCTTTGGCATCATTATCCCTATCTATCCTAGACTTATCCAAACATTCTGTGGCATCATTATCCCTATCTATCCTAGACTTATCCAAACATTCTGTGGCATCATTATCCCTATCTATCCTAGACTTATCCAAACATTCTGTGGCATCATATGATTATCCCTATCTATCCTAGACTTATCCAAACATTCTGTGGCATCATTATCCCTATCTATCCTAGACTTATCCAAACATTCTGTGGCATCATTATCCCTATCTATCCTAGACTTATCCAAACATTCTGTGGCATCATTATCCCTATCTATCCTAGACTTATCCAAACATTCTGTGGCATCATATGATTATCCCTATCTATCCTAGACTTATCCAAACATTCTGTGGCATCATTATCCCTATCTATCCTAGACTTATCCAAACATTCTGTGGCATCATATGACGTTCTAATGAACTTAATGAAGAGAGGGAACTTGAACAGAACAACAGCATCAACCAACATGAATGATGTCAGCAGCAGATCTCATGCCATTTTTACCATCACATTCACTCAGGTCAGTCACACAACACAGCCACACAACACAGCCACACAACACAGCCACACAACACAGCCACACAACACAGCCACACAACACAGCCACACAACACAGCCACACAACACAGCCACACAACACAGCCACACAACACAGCCACACAACACAGCCACACAACACAGCCACACAACACAGCCACACAACACAGCCACACAACACAGCCACACAACACAGCCACACAACACAGCCACACAACACAGCCACACAACACAGCCACACAACACAGCCACACAACACAACACAGCCACACAACACAGCCACACAACACAGCCACACAACACAGCCACACAACACAACACAGCCACACAACACAGCCACACAACACAGCCACACAACACAGCCACACAACACAGCCACACAACACAGCCACACAACACAGCCACACAACACAGCCACACAACACAACACAGCCACACAACACAGCCACACAACACAACACAGCCACACAACACAGCCACACAACACAGCCACACAACACAACACAGCCACACAACACAGCCACACAACACAGCCACACAACACAGCCACACAACACAACACAGCCACACAACACAGTCACACCTCAAAGCAACACAACACTATGTGAATATTTCTGTTGTTCTAGGCTTGTAATGTGAATATTTCTGTTGGTTTAGGCTTGTAATGTGAATATTTCTGTTGGTCTAGGCTTGTAATGTGAATATTTCTGTTGGTTTAGGCTTGTAATGTGAATATTTCTGTTGGTCTAGGCTTGTAATGTGAATATTTCTGTTGGTCTAGGCTTGTAATGTGAATATTTCTGTTGGTCTAGTCTTGTAATGTGAATATTTCTGTTGGTCTAGGCTTGTAATGTGAATATTTCTGTTGGTCTAGGCTTGTAATGTGAATATTTCTGTTGGTCTAGGCTTGTAATGTGAATATTTCTGTTGGTCTAGGCTTGTAATGTGAATATTTCTGTTGGTCTAGGCTTGTTGTAATGTGAATATTTCTGTTGGTTTAGGCTTGTAATGTGAATATTTCTGTTGTTCTAGGCTTGTAATGTGAATATTTCTGTTGGTTTAGGCTTGTAATGTGAATATTTCTGTTGTTCTAGGCTTGTAATGTGAATATTTCTGTTGGTCTAGGCTTGTAATGTGAATATTTCTGTTGGTCTAGGCTTGTAATGTGAATATTTCTGTTGTTCTAGGCCAGATTCCTGGATGGGTTGCCCAGTGAGAGACAAAGTAAAATCAACTTGGTCGACCTGGCTGGAAGGTTAGTTCCTCTTGTCTAATCAAAGCTAAATAGTGGGCTCTTGATTTTATGGCAAGCTGTATGTCAGATGTCAGGCTGTATGTCAGATGTCAGGCTATATGTCAGATGTCATGCTGTATGTCAGATGTCAGGCTGTATATAAGATGTCAGGCTGTATATTAGATGTCAGGCTGTATGTCAGATGTCAGGCTGAATGTCATATGTCATGCCCTACTGCCAGATGTCAGGCTGTATGTCAGATGTCAGGCTGTATGTCAGATGTCAGGCTGTATGTCAGATGTCAGGCTGTATGTCAGATGTCAGGCTGTATGTCAGATGTCAGGCTGTATGTCAGATGTCAGGCTGAATGTCATATGTCATGCCCTACTGCCAGATGTCAGGCTGTATGTCAGATGTCAGGCTGTATGTCAGATGTCAGGCTGTATATTAGATGTCAGGCTGTATGTCAGATGTCAGGCTGAATGTCATATGTCATGCCCTACTGCCAGATGTCAGGCTGTATGTCAGATGTCAGGCTGTATGTCAGATGTCAGGCTGTATGTCAGATGTCAGGCTGTATGTCAGATGTCAGGCTGTATGTCAGATGTCAGACTGTATGTCAGATGTCAGGCTGAATGTCATATGTCATGCCCTACTGCCAGATGTCAGGCTGTATGTCAGATGTCAGGCTGTATGTCAGATGTCAGGCTGTATATTAGATGTCAGGCTGTATGTCAGATGTCAGGCTGAATGTCATATGTCATGCCCTACTGCCAGATGTCAGGCTGTATATTAGATGTCAGGCTGTATGTCAAATGTCAGGCTGTATGTCAGATGTCAGGCTGTATGTCAGATGTCAGGCTGTATGTCAGATGTCAGGCTGTATGTCAGATGTCAGGCTGTATGTCAGATGTCAGGCTGTATGTCAGATGACTGGATGTATGTCAGATGACAGGATGTATGTCAGATGTCAGGCTGTATGTTAGATGTCATAGCACACTGCCAGATGTCAGGTTGTTTGTCAAATGTCAGGCTGTATGTCAGATGTCAGGCTGTATGTCAGATGTTATGCTGAATGTCAGATGTCATGCTGTATATCATGCTGAATGTCAGATGTCAGACTGTATGTCAGATGTCATACTAAATATCAGATGTCATACTAAATATCAGGTGTCATGCTGAATGTCAGATGTCATAGCCTACTGCCAGATGTCAGGCTGTTTGTCAAATGTCAGGCTGTATGTCAGATGTCAGGCTGTATGTCAGATGACAGGATGTATGTCAGATGACAGGATGTATGTCAGATGTCAGGCTGTATGTTAGATGTCATAGCACACTGCCAGATGTCAGGATGTATGTCAGATGACAGGATGTATGTTTCAGTGAAAGAGCCGACAGCTCTGGTGCCACTGGTCTTAGACTGAAAGAAGGAGGAAGCATCAACAAGTCACTTGTTAGCTTAGGCAATGTCATCTCATTATTGGGTGAGTTAAAGTCATCTCATTATTGGGTGAGTAAATGTCATCTCACTATTAGGTGAGTTAATGTCATCTCATTATTGGGTGAGTTAAAGTCATCTCATTATTGGGTGAGTAAATGTCATCTCACTATTAGGTGAGTTAATGTCATCTCATTATTGGGTGAGTAAATGTCATCTCATTATTGGGTGAGTAAATGTCATCTCATTATTAGGTGAGTTAATGTCATCTCATTATTGGGTGAGTAAATGTCATCTCATTATTAGGTGAGTTAATGTCATCTCATTATTAGGTGAGTTAATGTCATCTCATTATTGGGTGAGTAAATGTCATCTCATTATTAGGTGAGTTAATGTCATCTCATTATTGGGTGAGTAAATGTCATCTCATTATTGGGTGAGTTAATGTCATCTCATTATTAGGTGAGTTAATGTCATCTCATTATTAGGTGAGTTAATGTCATCTCATTATTGGGTGAGTAAATGTCATCTCATTATTAGGTGAGTTAATGTCATCTCATTATTAGGTGAGTTAATGTCATCTCATTATTGGGTGAGTAAATGTCATCTCATTATTGGGTGAGTAAATGTCATCTCATTATTGGGTGAGTAAATGTCATCTCATTATTGTGTGAGGGAGTAATGGGATCTAGTTACAGGTGAGCTAATGACACAACTTTTCCCTCTCTGTTCCAGCGGAGCGCTCAGAAAATGGGGTGAAGAGTAAACCAATGTTCATCCCCTACAGGGACTCAGTCCTAACTTGGCTTTTAAAGGACAGTCTCGGTGGCAACGCCAAGACAGTCATGATCGCAAGTGTGTCTTTTGTTCCATGATTGTTGTCTCTTGTTCCATGATTGTTGTCACTTGTTCTATGATTGTCACCATTGTTCCATGATTGTCACCATTGTTCTATGATTGTCACCATTGTTCCATGATTGTCACCATTGTTCTATGATTGTCACCATTGTTCCATGATTGTCACCATTGTTCCATGATTGTCACCATTGTTCTATGATTGTCACCATTGTTCCATGATTGTCACCATTGTTCTATGATTGTCACCATTGTTCCATGATTGTCACCATTGTTCCATGATTGTCACCATTGTTCTATGATTGTCACCATTGTTCCATGATTGTCACCATTGTTCTATGATTGTCACCATTGTTCTATGATTGTCACCATTGTTCTATGATTGTCACCATTGTTCTATGATTGTCACCATTGTTCCATGATTGTCACTATTGTTCCATGATTGTCACCATTGTTCCATGATTGTCACCATTGTTCCATGATTGTCACCATTGTTCCATGATTGTCACCATTGTTCCATGATTGTCACCATTGTTCCATGATTGTCACCATTGTTCCATGATTGTCACCATTGTTCCATGATTGTCACCATTGTTTCCATGATTGTCACCATTGTTCCATGATTGTCACCATTGTTCCATGATTGTCACCATTGTTCCATGATTGTCACCATTGTTCCATGATTGTCACCATTGTTCCATGATTGTCACCATTGTTACATGATTGTCACCATTGTTCCATGATTGTCACCATTGTTCCATGATTGTCACCATTGTTCCATGATTGTCACCATTGTTCCATGATTGTCACCATTGTTCCATGATTGTCACCATTGTTCCATGATTGTCACCATTGTTCCATGATTGTCACCATTGTTCCATGATTGTCACCATTGTTCCATGATTGTCACCATTGTTCCATGATTGTCACCATTGTTCCATGATTGTCACCATTGTTCCATGATTGTCACCATTGTTCCATGATTGTCACCATTGTTCCATGATTGTCACCATTGTTCCATGATTGTCACCATTGTTCCATGATTGTCACCATTGTTCCATGATTGTCACCATTGTTCCATGATTGTCACCATTGTTCCATGATTGTCACCATTGTTCCATGATTGTCACCATTGTTCCATGATTGTCACCATTGTTCCATGATTGTCACCATTGTTCCATGATTGTCACCATTGTTCCATGATTGTCACCCTTGTTACAGCGGTGTCCCCAGCTGATGTCAACTATGGAGAGACACTGAGCACCCTGCGCTATGCCAATAGGGCCAAAAACATTATCAATAGGCCAACTGTTAATGAGGTAGGTAGTCAACAAATGTGCACACAAAAACATTATCAATAGGCCAACTGTTAATGAGGTAGGTAGTCAACAAGTGTGGACACAAAAACATTATCAATAGGCCAACTGTTAATGAGGTAGGTAGTCAACAAATGTGCACACAAAAACATTATCAATAGGCCAACTGTTAATGAGGTAGGTAGTCAACAAATGTGGACACAAAAACATTATCAATAGGCCAACTGTTAATGAGGTAGGTAGTCAACAAATGTGCACACAAAAACATTATCAATAGGCCAACTGTTAATGAGGTAGGTAGTCAACAAATGTGGACACAAAAACATTATCAATAGGCCAACTGTTAATGAGGTAGGTAGTCAACAAATGTGCACACAAAAACATTATCAATAGGCCAACTGTTAATGAGGTAGGTAGTCAACAAATGTGCACACAAAAACATTATCAATAGGCCAACTGTTAATGAGGTAGGTAGTCAACAAATGTGGACACAAAAACATTATCAATAGGCCAACTGTTAATGAGGTAGGTAGTCAACAAATGTGCACACAAAAACATTATCAATAGGCCAACTGTTAATGAGGTAGGTAGTCAACAAATGTGGACACAAAAACATTATCAATAGGCCAACTGTTAATGAGGTAGGTAGTCAACAAATGTGCACACAAAAACATTATCAATAGGCCAACTGTTAATGAGGTAGGTAGTCAACAAATGTGGACACAAAAACATTATCAATAGGCCAACTGTTAATGAGGTAGGTAGTCAACAAATGTGCACACAAAAACATTATCAATAGGCCAACTGTTAATGAGGTAGGTAGTCAACAAATGTGCACACAAAAACATTATCAATAGGCCAACTGTTAATGAGGTAGGTAGTCAACAAATGTGGACACAAAAACATTATCAATAGGCCAACTGTTAATGAGGTAGGTAGTCAACAAATGTGCACACAAAAACATTATCAATAGGCCAACTGTTAATGAGGTAGGTAGTCAACAAATGTGCACACAAAAACATTATCAATAGGCCAACTGTTAATGAGGTAGGTAGTCAACAAATGTGCACACAAAAACATTATCAATAGGCCAACTGTTAATGAGGTAGGTAGTCAACAAATGTGCACACAAAAACATTATCAATAGGCCAACTGTTAATGAGGTAGGTAGTCAACAAATGTGGACACAAAAACATTATCAATAGGCCAACTGTTAATGAGGTAGGTAGTCAACAAATGTGCACACAAAAACATTATCAATAGGCCAACTGTTAATGAGGTAGGTAGTCAACAAATGTGCACACAAAAACATTATCAATAGGCCAACTGTTAATGAGGTAGGTAGTCAACAAATGTGCACACCAATGATTGTGGCAGTGATTGAGCGGTCACACCAATGATTGTGGGAATGATTGAGTAGTCTCACCAATGATTGTGGCAGTGATGAGCACATTTTACTCTTTGAAATCTTTTGAAGGATCCCAATGTTAAGCTGATCAGAGAGTTGAGGGAAGAGATTGCACGCCTCAGAGCTTTGTTGGAAGGTAGTGGGGTAAGTCAGCACCTCCATTAGTTTGATTTTTTTTTTACATTTCTATGCTTAATTAATTATCAGTTTTTTATGTTTTATAAACCTGAGGAATTTTAAACTTTAGGATTCATCCAGTCCATTTTTTTAAATCTTTAGGATTCATCCAGTCCATTTTTTAAATCTTTAGGATTCATCCAGTCCATTTTTTAAATCTTTAGGATTCATCCAGTCCATATTTTAAATCTTTAGGATTCATCCAGTCCATATTTTAAATCTTTAGGATTCATCCAGTCCATATTTTAAATCTTTAGGATTCATCCAGTCCATTTTTTAAATCTTTAGGATTCATCCAGTCCATTTTTTAAATCTTTAGGATTCATCCAGTCCATTTTTTAAATCTTTAGGATTCATCCAGTCCATATTTTAAATCTTTAGGATTCATCCAGTCCATTTTTTAAATCTTTAGGATTCATCCAGTCCATTTTTTAAATCTTTAGGATTCATCCAGTCCATTTTTTAAATCTTTAGGATTCATCCAGTCCATTTTTTAAATCTTTAGGATTCATCCAGTCCATATTTTAAATCTTTAGGATTCATCCAGTCCATATTTTAAATCTTTAGGATTCATCCAGTCCATATTTTAAATCTTTAGGATTCATCCAGTCCATATTTTAAATCTTTAGGATTCATCCAGTCCATATTTTAAATCTTTAGGATTCATCCAGTCCATTTTTTAAATCTTTAGGATTCATCCAGTCCATATTTTAAATCTTTAGGATTCATCCAGTCCATATTTTAAATCTTTAGGATTCATCCAGTCCATATTTTAAATCTTTAGGATTCATCCAGTCCATATTTTAAATCTTTAGGATTCATCCAGTCCATTTTTTAAATCTTTAGGATTCATCCAGTCCATTTTTTAAATCTTTAGGATTCATCCAGTCCATATTTTAAATCTTTAGGATTCATCCAGTCCATATTTTAAATCTTTAGGATTCATCCAGTCCATATTTTAAATCTTTAGGATTCATCCAGTCCATATTTTAAATCTTTAGGATTCATCCAGTCCATATTTTAAATCTTTAGGATTCATCCAGTCCATATTTTAAATCTTTAGGATTCATCCAGTCCATATTTTAAATCTTTAGGATTCATCCAGTCCATATTTTAAATCTTTAGGATTCATCCAGTCCATTTTTTAAATCTTTAGGATTCATCCAGTCCATTTTTTAAATCTTTAGGATTCATCCAGTCCATATTTTAAATCTTTAGGATTCATCCAGTCCATATTTTAAATCTTTAGGATTCATCCAGTCCATATTTTAAATCTTTAGGATTCATCCAGTCCATTTTTTAAATCTTTAGGATTCATCCAGTCCATTTTTTAAATCTTTAGGATTCATCCAGTCCATTTTTTAAATCTTTAGGATTCATCCAGTCCATTTTTTAAATCTTTAGGATTCATCCAGTCCATATTTTAAATCTTTAGGATTCATCCAGTCCATATTTTAAATCTTTAGGATTCATCCAGTCCATTTTTTAAATCTTTAGGATTCATCCAGTCCATATTTTAAATCTTTAGGATTCATCCAGTCCATTTTTTAAATCTTTAGGATTCATCCAGTCCATATTTTAAATCTTTAGGATTCATCCAGTCCATATTTTAAATCTTAAGAATTCATCCAGTCCATTTTTTAAATCTTTAGGATTCATCCAGTCCATTTTTTAAATCTTTAGGATTCATCCAGTCCATTTTTTAAATCTTTAGGATTCATCCAGTCCATTTTTTAAATCTTTAGGATTCATCCAGTCCATTTTTTAAATCTTTAGGATTCATCCAGTCCATATTTTAAATCTTTAGGATTCATCCAGTCCATTTTTTAAATCTTTAGGATTCATCCAGTCCATATTTTAAATCTTTAGGATTCATCCAGTCCATATTTTAAATCTTTAGGATTCATCCAGTCCATTTTTTAAATCTTTAGGATTCATCCAGTCCATTTTTTAAATCTTTAGGATTCATCCAGTCCATTTTTTAAATCTTTAGGATTCATCCAGTCCATTTTTTAAATCTTTAGGATTCATCCAGTCCATTTTTTAAATCTTTAGGATTCATCCAGTCCATTTTTTAAATCTTTAGGATTCATCCAGTCCATATTTTAAATCTTTAGGATTCATCCAGTCCATATTTTAAATCTTTAGGATTCATCCAGTCCATTTTTTAAATCTTTAGGATTCATCCAGTCCATTTTTTAAATCTTTAGGATTCATCCAGTCCATTTTTTAAATCTTTAGGATTCATCCAGTCCATTTTTTAAATCTTTAGGATTCATCCAGTCCATTTTTTAAATCTTTAGGATTCATCCAGTCCATTTTTTAAATCTTTAGGATTCATCCAGTCCATATTTTAAATCTTTAGGATTCATCCAGTCCATATTTTAAATCTTTAGGATTCATCCAGTCCATTTTTTAAATCTTTAGGATTCATCCAGTCCATTTTTTAAATCTTTAGGATTCATCCAGTCCATTTTTTAAATCTTTAGGATTCATCCAGTCCATATTTTAAATCTTTAGGATTCATCCAGTCCATTTTTTTTAAATCTTTAGGATTCATCCAGTCCATTTTTTAAATCTTTAGGATTCATCCAGTCCATTTTTTAAATCTTTAGGATTCATCCAGTCCATTTTTTAAATCTTTAGGATTCATCCAGTCCATATTTTAAATCTTTAGGATTCATCCAGTCCATTTTTTAAATCTTTAGGATTCATCCAGTCCATATTTTAAATCTCTAGGATTCATCCAGTCCATTTTTTAAATCTTTAGGATTCATCCAGTCCATATTTTAAATCTTTAGGATTCATCCAGTCCATTTTTTAAATCTTTAGGATTCATCCAGTCCATATTTTAAATCTTTAGGATTCATCCAGTCCATATTTTAAATCTTTAGGATTCATCCAGTCCATATTTTAAATCTTTAGGATTCATCCAGTCCATATTTTAAATCTTTAGGATTCATCCAGTCCATTTTTTAAATCTTTAGGATTCATCCAGTCCATATTTTAAATCTTTAGGATTCATCCAGTCCATATTTTAAATCTTTAGGATTCATCCAGTCCATATTTTAAATCTTTAGGATTCATCCAGTCCATATTTTAAATCTTTAGGATTCATCCAGTCCATTTTTTAAATCTTTAGGATTCATCCAGTCCATTTTTTAAATCTTTAGGATTCATCCAGTCCATTTTTTAAATCTTTAGGATTCATCCAGTCCATTTTTTAAATCTTTAGGATTCATCCAGTCCATATTTTAAATCTTTAGGATTCATCCAGTCCATTTTTTAAATCTTTAGGATTCATCCAGTCCATATTTTAAATCTTTAGGATTCATCCAGTCCATTTTTTAAATCTTTAGGATTCATCCAGTCCATTTTTTAAATCTTTAGGATTCATCCAGTCCATTTTTTAAATCTTTAGGATTCATCCAGTCCATTTTTTAAATCTTTAGGATTCATCCAGTCCATATTTTAAATCTTTAGGATTCATCCAGTCCATATTTTAAATCTTTAGGATTCATCCAGTCCATTTTTTAAATCTTTAGGATTCATCCAGTCCATTTTTTAAATCTTTAGGATTCATCCAGTCCATTTTTTAAATCTTTAGGATTCATCCAGTCCATTTTTTAAATCTTTAGGATTCATCCAGTCCATATTTTAAATCTTTAGGATTCATCCAGTCCATATTTTAAATCTTTAGGATTCATCCAGTCCATTTTTTAAATCTTTAGGATTCATCCAGTCCATTTTTTAAATCTTTAGGATTCATCCAGTCCATTTTTTAAATCTTTAGGATTCATCCAGTCCATTTTTTAAATCTTTAGGATTCATCCAGTCCATTTTTTAAATCTTTAGGATTCATCCAGTCCATTTTTTAAATCTTTAGGATTCATCCAGTCCATATTTTAAATCTTTAGGATTCATCCAGTCCATATTTTAAATCTTTAGGATTCATCCAGTCCATTTTTTAAATCTTTAGGATTCATCCAGTCCATTTTTTAAATCTTTAGGATTCATCCAGTCCATTTTTTAAATCTTTAGGATTCATCCAGTCCATATTTTAAATCTTTAGGATTCATCCAGTCCATTTTTTAAATCTTTAGGATTCATCCAGTCCATTTTTTAAATCTTTAGGATTCATCCAGTCCATTTTTTAAATCTTTAGGATTCATCCAGTCCATTTTTTAAATCTTTAGTATTCAACCAGTCCATTTTTTAAATCTTTAGGATTCATCCAGTCCATATTTTAAATCTCTAGGATTCATCCAGTCCATTTTTTAAATCTTTAGGATTCATCCAGTCCATATTTTAAATCTTTAGGATTCATCCAGTCCATTTTTTAAATCTTTAGGATTCATCCAGTCCATATTTTAAATCTTTAGGATTCATCCAGTCCATATTTTAAATCTTTAGGATTCATCCAGTCCATATTTTAAATCTTTAGGATTCATCCAGTCCATATTTTAAATCTTTAGGATTCATCCAGTCCATATTTTAAATCTTTAGGATTCATCCAGTCCATATTTTAAATCTTTAGGATTCATCCAGTCCATATTTTAAATCTTTAGGATTCATCCAGTCCATTTTTTAAATCTTTAGGATTCATCCAGTCCATATTTTAAATCTTTAGGATTCATCCAGTCCATATTTTAAATCTTTAGGATTCATCCAGTCCATATTTTAAATCTTTAGGATTCATCCAGTCCATATTTTAAATCTTTAGGATTCATCCAGTCCATTTTTTAAATCTTTAGGATTCATCCAGTCCATTTTTTAAATCTTTAGGATTCATCCAGTCCATTTTTTAAATCTTTAGGATTCATCCAGTCCACATTTTAAATCTTTAGGATTCATCCAGTCCATATTTTAAATCTTTAGGATTCATCCAGTCCATTTTTTAAATCTTTAGGATTCATCCAGTCCATTTTTTAAATCTTTAGGATTCATCCAGTCCATTTTTTAAATCTTTAGGATTCATCCAGTCCATATTTTAAATCTTTAGGATTCATCCAGTCCATTTTTTAAATCTTTAGGATTCATCCAGTCCATTTTTTAAATCTTTAGGATTCATCCAGTCCATTTTTTAAATCTTTAGGATTCATCCAGTCCATTTTTTAAATCTTTAGGATTCATCCAGTCCATATTTTAAATCTTTAGTATTCAACCAGTCCATTTTTTAAATCTTTAGGATTCATCCAGTCCATATTTTAAATCTCTAGGATTCATCCAGTCCATTTTTTAAATCTTTAGGATTCATCCAGTCCATATTTTAAATCTTTAGGATTCATCCAGTCCATTTTTTAAATCTTTAGGATTCATCCAGTCCATATTTTAAATCTTTAGGATTCATCCAGTCCATATTTTAAATCTTTAGGATTCATCCAGTCCATATTTTAAATCTTTAGGATTCATCCAGTCCATATTTTAAATCTTTAGGATTCATCCAGTCCATATTTTAAATCTTTAAGATTCATCCAGTCCATTTTTTAAATCTTTAGGATTCATCCAGTCCATATTTTAAATCTTTAGGATTCATCCAGTCCATTTTTTAAATCTTTAGGATTCATCCAGTCCATATTTTAAATCTTTAGGATTCATCCAGTCCATATTTTAAATCTTTAGGATTCATCCAGTCCATATTTTAAATCTTTAGGATTCATCCAGTCCATATTTTAAATCTTTAGGATTCATCCAGTCCATATTTTAAATCTTTAGGATTCATCCAGTCCATATTTTAAATCTTTAGGATTCATCCAGTCCATATTTTAAATCTTTAGGATTCATCCAGTCCATTTTTTAAATCTTTAGGATTCATCCAGTCCATTTTTTAAATCTTTAGGATTCATCCAGTCCATATTTTAAATCTTTAGGATTCATCCAGTCCATATTTTAAATCTTTAGGATTCATCCAGTCCATATTTTAAATCTTTAGGATTCATCCACTCCATTTTTTAAATCTTTAGGATTCATCCAGTCCATTTTTTAAATCTTTAGGATTCATCCAGTCCATTTTTTAAATCTTTAGGATTCATCCAGTCCATATTTTAAATCTTTAGGATTCATCCAGTCCATATTTTAAATCTTTAGGATTCATCCAGTCCATATTTTAAATCTTTAGGATTCATCCAGTCCATTTTTTAAATCTTTAGGATTCATCCAGTCCATTTTTTAAATCTTTAGGATTCATCCAGTCCATTTTTTAAATCTTTAGGATTCATCCAGTCCATTTTTTAAATCTTTAGGATTCATCCAGTCCATATTTTAAATCTTTAGGATTCATCCAGTCCATATTTTAAATCTTTAGGATTCATCCAGTCCATTTTTTAAATCTTTAGGATTCATCCAGTCCATTTTTTAAATCTTTAGGATTCATCCAGTCCATTTTTTAAATCTTTAGGATTCATCCAGTCCATATTTTAAATCTTTAGGATTCATCCAGTCCATATTTTAAATCTTTAGGATTCATCCAGTCCATTTTTTAAATCTTTAGGATTCATCCAGTCCATTTTTTAAATCTTTAGGATTCATCCAGTCCATTTTTTAAATCTTTAGGATTCATCCAGTCCATTTTTTAAATCTTTAGGATTCATCCAGTCCATTTTTTAAATCTTTAGGATTCATCCAGTCCATATTTTAAATCTTTAGGATTCATCCAGTCCATTTTTTAAATCTTTAGGATTCATCCAGTCCATATTTTAAATCTTTAGGATTCATCCAGTCCATATTTTAAATCTTTAGGATTCATCCAGTCCATTTTTTAAATCTTTAGGATTCATCCAGTCCATTTTATAAATCTTTAGGATTCATCCAGTCCATTTTTTAAATCTTTAGGATTCATCCAGTCCATTTTTTAAATCTTTAGGATTCATCCAGTCCATTTTTTAAATCTTTAGGATTCATCCAGTCCATTTTTTAAATCTTTAGGATTCATCCAGTCCATTTTTTAAATCTTTAGGATTCATCCAGTCCATTTTTTAAATCTTTAGGATTCATCCAGTCCATTTTTTAAATCTTTAGGATTCATCCAGTCCATTTTTTAAATCTTTAGGATTCATCCAGTCCATTTTTTAAATCTTTAGGATTCATCCAGTCCATATTTTAAATCTTTAGGATTCATCCAGTCCATATTTTAAATCTTTAGGATTCATCCAGTCCATTTTTTAAATCTTTAGGATTCATCCAGTCCATTTTTTAAATCTTTAGGATTCATCCAGTCCATTTTTTAAATCTTTAGGATTCATCCAGTCCATATTTTAAATCTTTAGGATTCATCCAGTCCATTTTTTAAATCTTTAGGATTCATCCAGTCCATTTTTTAAATCTTTAGGATTCATCCAGTCCATTTTTTAAATCTTTAGGATTCATCCAGTCCATTTTTTAAATCTTTAGGATTCATCCAGTCCATATTTTAAATCTTTAGGATTCATCCAGTCCATTTTTTAAATCTTTAGGATTCATCCAGTCCATATTTTAAATCTCTAGGATTCATCCAGTCCATTTTTTAAATCTTTAGGATTCATCCAGTCCATATTTTAAATCTTTAGGATTCATCCAGTCCATTTTTTAAATCTTTAGGATTCATCCAGTCCATATTTTAAATCTTTAGGATTCATCCAGTCCATATTTTAAATCTTTAGGATTCATCCAGTCCATATTTTAAATCTTTAGGATTCATCCAGTCCATATTTTAAATCTTTAGGATTCATCCAGTCCATTTTTTAAATCTTTAGGATTCATCCAGTCCATATTTTAAATCTTTAGGATTCATCCAGTCCATATTTTAAATCTTTAGGATTCATCCAGTCCATATTTTAAATCTTTAGGATTCATCCAGTCCATATTTTAAATCTTTAGGATTCATCCAGTCCATTTTTTAAATCTTTAGGATTCATCCAGTCCATTTTTTAAATCTTTAGGATTCATCCAGTCCATATTTTAAATCTTTAGGATTCATCCAGTCCATATTTTAAATCTTTAGGATTCATCCAGTCCATATTTTAAATCTTTAGGATTCATCCAGTCCATATTTTAAATCTTTAGGATTCATCCAGTCCATATTTTAAATCTTTAGGATTCATCCAGTCCATATTTTAAATCTTTAGGATTCATCCAGTCCATATTTTAAATCTTTAGGATTCATCCAGTCCATTTTTTAAATCTTTAGGATTCATCCAGTCCATTTTTTAAATCTTTAGGATTCATCCAGTCCATATTTTAAATCTTTAGGATTCATCCAGTCCATATTTTAAATCTTTAGGATTCATCCAGTCCATATTTTAAATCTTTAGGATTCATCCAGTCCATTTTTTAAATCTTTAGGATTCATCCAGTCCATTTTTTAAATCTTTAGGATTCATCCAGTCCATTTTTTAAATCTTTAGGATTCATCCAGTTTATTTTTTAAATCTTTAGGATTCATCCAGTCCATATTTTAAATCTTTAGGATTCATCCAGTCCATATTTTAAATCTTTAGGATTCATCCAGTCCATATTTTAAATCTTTAGGATTCATCCAGTCCATTTTTTAAATCTTTAGGATTCATCCAGTCCATTTTTTAAATCTTTAGGATTCATCCAGTCCATTTTTTAAATCTTTAGGATTCATCCAGTCCATATTTTAAATCTTTAGGATTCATCCAGTCCATTTTTTAAATCTTTAGGATTCATCCAGTCCATTTTTTAAATCTTTAGGATTCATCCAGTCCATTTTTTAAATCTTTAGGGTTCATCCAGTCCATTTTTTAAATCTTTAGGATTCATCCAGTCCATATTTTAAATCTTTAGGATTCATCCAGTCCATTTTTTAAATCTTTAGGATTCATCCAGTCCATATTTTAAATCTCTAGGATTCATCCAGTCCATTTTTTAAATCTTTAGGATTCATCCAGTCCATATTTTAAATCTTTAGGATTCATCCAGTCCATTTTTTAAATCTTTAGGATTCATCCAGTCCATATTTTAAATCTTTAGGATTCATCCAGTCCATATTTTAAATCTTTAGGATTCATCCAGTCCATATTTTAAATCTTTAGGATTCATCCAGTCCATATTTTAAATCTTTAGGATTCATCCAGTCCATTTTTTAAATCTTTAGGATTCATCCAGTCCATATTTTAAATCTTTAGGATTCATCCAGTCCATATTTTAAATCTTTAGGATTCATCCAGTCCATATTTTAAATCTTTAGGATTCATCCAGTCCATATTTTAAATCTTTAGGATTCATCCAGTCCATTTTTTAAATCTTTAGGATTCATCCAGTCCATTTTTTAAATCTTTAGGATTCATCCAGTCCATATTTTAAATCTTTAGGATTCATCCAGTCCATATTTTAAATCTTTAGGATTCATCCAGTCCATATTTTAAATCTTTAGGATTCATCCAGTCCATATTTTAAATCTTTAGGATTCATCCAGTCCATATTTTAAATCTTTAGGATTCATCCAGTCCATATTTTAAATCTTTAGGATTCATCCAGTCCATATTTTAAATCTTTAGGATTCATCCAGTCCATTTTTTAAATCTTTAGGATTCATCCAGTCCATTTTTTAAATCTTTAGGATTCATCCAGTCCATATTTTAAATCTTTAGGATTCATCCAGTCCATATTTTAAATCTTTAGGATTCATCCAGTCCATATTTTAAATCTTTAGGATTCATCCAGTCCATTTTTTAAATCTTTAGGATTCATCCAGTCCATTTTTTAAATCTTTAGGATTCATCCAGTCCATTTTTTAAATCTTTAGGATTCATCCAGTCCATTTTTTAAATCTTTAGGATTCATCCAGTCCATATTTTAAATCTTTAGGATTCATCCAGTCCATATTTTAAATCTTTAGGATTCATCCAGTCCATATTTTAAATCTTTAGGATTCATCCAGTCCATTTTTTAAATCTTTAGGATTCATCACCTCGTGTCCAAGAAAAACTCCATGAGAATGAAGCCAGGGTAAGCATACACAGCAGGTTACTTTGATTACACATCTGGTACCAGGTCACTTTGATTACACATCTGGTAGCAGGTGACTTTGATTACACATCTGGTAGCAGGTGACTTTGATTACACATCTGGTACCAGGTTACTTTGATTACACATCTGGTAGCAGGTGACTTTGATTACACATCTGGTAGCAGGTGACTTTGATTACACATCTGGTACCAGGTTACTTTGATTACACATCTGGTAGCAGGTGACTTTGATTACACATCTGGTAGCAGGTGACTTTGATTACACATCTGGTAGCAGGTGACTTTGATTACACATCTGGTAGCAGGTGACTTTGATTACACATCTGGTACCAGGTTACTTTGATTACACATCTGGTAGCAGGTGGCTTTGATTACACATCTGGTGGCAGGTGACTTTGATTACACATCTGGTAGCAGGTGACTTTGATTACACATCTGGTAGCAGGTGACTTTGATTACACATCTGGTAGCAGGTGACTTTGATTACACATCTGGTAGCAGGTGACTTTGATTACACATCTGGTAGCAGGTTACTTTGATTACACATCTGGTAGCAGGTGACTTTGATTACACATGGGGTAGCAGGTTACTTTGATTACACATGGGGTAGCAGGTTACTTTGATTACACAGCAGGTAGCAAGGTTACTTTGATTACACATCTGGTAGCAGGTTACTTTGATTACACATCTGGTAGCAAGGTTACTTTGATTACACATTGGGTAGCAAGGAATGTTGATATAGTGTGACACGTTGATTCAGGTGAAAGTGTTGACAGAAGAGTGGGCAGAGAAGTGGAATGAATCGGCCAGTTTGATGAGAGAACAAAAGTTGGCCCTGCGTCAGACAGGGGTGGGCGTCATCCTGGACTCCAAGCTGCCTCATCTGGTGGCCATTGATGAGGATCTCCTCAGCACAGGGGTCAAGCTCTACCATCTCAAGGTCAGTCAGGGTCAAGGTTGGTCACAGGTTCAACTTCTACTCTGGTGAAGGTCAGGGTCAGTGTCTAGAACATGTCATCCTGTCTACTTGTCTAGACATCGTGTAGCTACTGTCTACTTGTCTAGACATTGTCTAGCTACTGTCTACTTGTCTAGACATTGTCTAGCTACTGTCTACTAGTCTAGACATTGTCTAGCTACTGTCTACTTGTCTAGACATTGTCTATCTACTGTCTACTTGTCTAGACATTGTCTAGCTACTGTCTACTTGTCTAGAACATGTCATCGTGTAGCTACTGTCTACTTGTCTAGACATTGTCTAGCTACTGTCTACTTGTCTAGACATTGTCTAGCTACTGTCTACTTGTCTAGACATTGTCTAGCTACTGTCTACTTGTCTAGACATTGTCTAGCTACTGTCTACTTGTCTAGACATTGTCTAGCTACTGTCTACTTGTCTAGACATTGTCTAGCTACTGTCTACTTGTCTAGACATTGTCTAGCTTCTGTCTACTTGTCTAGACATTGTCTAGCTACTGTCTACTTGTCTAGAACATGTCATTGTGTAACTACTGTCTATGACATTGTGTAACTACTATCTATGACAGGAGGGACTAACCAAGCTTGGATCCTGCCAGTCAGACGAGCCTCAAGATATCAGTAAGTTTTCTCACCTCTTTTATCCCTGACCTCTGTACTGCTTGACCTATGACCTTTGACCTCTGCCCCTGACTTGCAGCTCTGAGTGATGAAGGCATAGAAGCTGAGCACTGTGTCATTGAGCACCGGGATCAGGAGGTGGTGCTGCACCCCATAGAGGGCGCTCGCTGTGCCATCAACAACCACCTTCTGACACAGCCAACCCGCCTTCAACAAGGTAAGGCTCAATTCTCTAAAAACTATTTTTACGGCTCAATTCTCTCAAGTCTTTTTTATGGCTCAATTCTTTTTTATGGCTCAATTCTCTCAAGTCTTTTTTATGGCTCAATTCTCTCAAGTCTTTTTTATGGCTCAATTCTCTCAAGTCTTTTTTACAGCTCAATTAAAAAAATATGTAAATGTCATGTGATGTCATGTGTGCTGGTCATGTGATGTCATGTGATGTCATGTGATGTCATGTGATGTCATGTGATGTCATGTGTGCTGGTCATGTGATGTCATGTGTGCTGGTCATGTGATGTCATGTGTGCTGGTCATGTGATGTCATGTGCTGGTCATGTGATGTCATGTGCTGGTCATGTGATGTCATGTGTGCTGGTCATGTGATGTCATGTGCTGGTCATGTGATGTCATGTGTGCTGGTCATGTGATGTCATGTGTGCTGGTCATGTGATGTCATGTGTGCTGGTCATGTGATGTCATGTGTGCTGGTCATGTGATGTCATGTGCTGGTCATGTGTGCTGGTCATGTGATGTCATGTGTGCTGGTCATGTGATGTCATGTGTGCTGGTCATGTGATGTCATGTGATGTCATGTGATGTCATGTGATGTCATGTGATGTCATGTGTGCTGGTCATGTGATGTCATGTGATGTCATGTGATGTCATGTGATGTCATGTGATGTCATGTGTGCTGGTCATGTGATGTCATGTGATGTCATGTGATGTCATGTGATGTCATGTGTGCTGGTCATGTGATGTCATGTGATGTCATGTGCTGGTCATGTGATGTCATGTGTGCTGGTCATGTGATGTCATGTGTGCTGGTCATGTGATGTCATGTGATGTCATGTGTGCTGGTCATGTGATGTCATGTGATGTCATGTGATGTCATGTGTGCTGGTCATGTGATGTCATGTGATGTCATGTGATGTCATGTGATGTCATGTGATGTCATGTGTGCTGGTCATGTGATGTCATGTGTGCTGGTCATGTGATGTCATGTGATGTCATGTGATGTCATGTTAAGACATGCCTACCCCTGTCAGCCAAAAGTAGGAACAGCTATGCCTAAAAAGAGGAATTTGTAGCCAAAAAGAGGAACATACATGCGGACGCAACTTTACTAAATAAAAAATAAAAATAATTAATTAAAAATTACTCTTATGACATTAGTAGGCTTCTAGTCCTATATAACTAGTCTCTATGATACATTTAAATACTGCTTAATGTCAGCTTATATTTTAAAAAATAAATTAACCAGTAACCTGAGACCCCCCCCCCCCCCCCCCCCCACTTTGAATAAAAATCATAGCTTTGACATAACATTATTGATTTGATTATTTATGTCTTGCTATGTTCTAGGCTATGTGAATAACAAATGCTGAAGCCTTCATCATATGTAATATATAAGTTACGAGCAAAGACCCTTGATCTACCTAGTAAAATTCCTAGTTACTTCTTGCTAAGTTCTTCATAATAGTAGTTACTAGTTAAGTTAAACTTACAAGATAGATCAGTATTCACTATTTCAGTATCTACTAATAGATCTAGTTACAATTCTAGATCTAGTAGTAGTAGATATACTACTAACAAGATCTATTTATTACAAGCTTTTATTTAACTCACTTCCTCTGTCTGTCGTAAGTCTGTCTTGACGGAAACGCAGGAGTGAAAATTCGGACAGTTCTACTTGACCGACACGATTCACAGTTGGCACGTGGGTCAAGACATGAAGACAATGCAATCTGAAACTAAATTTGACTTAATTGGATGCCTAATTGATTTTTTATGAATTAATTAAAATTTGGACCGAATTAGTAGGCATGTCTAGCCAACCACACCACACGCGTCATCAATAGCTGCGCCATCACGACCACGTAATGGCTGCGTTCAAAAACCATTGCGCGCCTACTGAACGTGATATTCAGTAGGCGCGCAATGGTTTTTAGTCATGTAACTCTATTGTAGATAAAACATGTAAAGTACTGAAAAAAATTTCATAAAAAACGTTTTAATAACAAGCTTTTATGTAATGATGCACTAAAAAGTAGAAAATAAATTATAGACTACTATTTAAATAACTATAAAGAAAAGCGTGGGTGTCTTCCTTAACATTAGTAAAGGTATCCAATAGAAACTAAAGTGACCCACGCTTTTCTTTATAGTTATTTAAATAGTAGTCTATAATTTATTTTCAACTTTTTAGTGCATCATTACATAAAAGCTTGTTATTAAAACGTTTTTTATGAAATTTTTTTTAGATGATACTGGTAAATATTGTAAGTAAACTAGGAAACAGAAACGTGTGCCAAAGGGAGATAATCGCTTTTTCCTGACATTTTTTTCAATTTACTTGATTACCTTTCTTTATTAATGAAAAAGCGGGACGGTTCCGATTTTGGCGGGACGGTAGGCATGTCTGCATGTGTGATGTCATGTGCTGGTCATGTGATGTCATGTGTGCTGGTCATGTGATGTCATGTGCTGGTCATGTGATGTCATGTGCTGGTCATGTGATGTCATGTGCTGGTCATGTGATGTCATGTGCTGGTCATGTGATGTCATGTGTGCTGGTCATGTGCTGGTCATGTGTGCTGTTCATGTGATGTCATGTGATGTCATGTGATGTCATGTGTGCTGGTCATGTGATGTCATGTGTGCTGGTCATGTGTGCTGGTCATGTGATGTCATGTGATGTCATGTGATGTCATGTGATGTCATGTGATGTCATGTGATGTCATGTGATGTCATGTGTGCTGGTCATGTGATGTCATGTGTGCTGGTCATGTGATGTCATGTGATGTCATGTGTGCTGGTCATGTGATGTCATGTGATGTCATGTGTGCTGGTCATGTGATGTCATGTGATGTCATGTGATGTCATGTGATGTCATGTGATGTCATGTGATGTCATGTGATGTCATGTGATGTCATGTGTGCTGGTCATGTGATGTCATGTGTGCTGGTCATGTGATGTCATGTGATGTCATGTGATGTCATGTGATGTCATGTGTGCTGGTCATGTGATGTCATGTGTGCTGGTCATGTGATGTCATGTGATGTCATGTGTGCTGGTCATGTGATGTCATGTGTGCTGGTCATGTGATGTCATGTGCTGGTCATGTGTGCTGGTCATGTGATGTCATGTGATGTCATGTGTGCTGGTCATGTGTGCTGGTCATGTGATGTCATGTGATGTCATGTGATGTCATGTGATGTCATGTGCTGGTCATGTGATGTCATGTAATGTCATGTGATGTCATGTGTGCTGGTCATGTGTGCTGGTCATGTGATGTCATGTGATGTCATGTGATGTCATGTGATGTCATGTGATGTCATGTGTGCTGGTCATGTGATGTCATGTGATGTCATGTGTGCTGGTCATGTGATGTCATGTGTGCTGGTCATGTGTGCTGGTCATGTGATGTCATGTGATGTCATGTGATGTCATGTGTGCTGGTCATGTGTGCTGGTCATGTGATGTCATGTGTGCTGGTCATGTGATGTCATGTGATGTCATGTGCTGGTCATGTGATGTCATGTGCTGGTCATGTGTGCTGGTCATGTGATGTCATGTGATGTCATGTGATGTCATGTGTGCTGGTCATGTGATGTCATGTGCTGGTCATGTTATACGTGTGTATGACAGGTATGGTGATCACCTTGGGGGAGAAGACCATCTTCAGGTTCAACCACCCAGAACAAGCTAAATTGATGAAGAAAAATCTGCAAATACAAAAGGTTTGAATCCTTAATCACTTGGTAGCTCAATAGCACTACAACCCTACCACATATGTAGCTTATAGACCTGGTAGCACTAGACCATATAGCTCTACAGCACTCGACCATGTAGCACTATAGCACTATATGTATCAGTAGACCATGTAGCACTAGACCATGTAGCACTATAGCACTAGACCATATAGCTCTATAGCACTAGACCATGTAGCACTATAGCACTAGATCATGTATCAGTAGACCATGTAGCACTAGACCATGTAGTACTAGACCATGTAGAACTAGACCATGTAGCACTAGACCATGTAGTACTAGACCATGTAGCACTAGACCTGGTAGCACTATAGCACTAGACAATGTTTGTAGCACTAGATCATGTAGCACTAGACCATGTAGCACTATAGCACTAGACCATGTGGCACTAAAGTACTAGATGATGCAGCACTAGACCATATAGCACTAGACCATGTAGCACTAGACTATGTAGCACTATAGCACTAGATCATGTAGCACTAGAACATGTAACACTAGACCATATAGCACTAGATCATGTAGCACTAGACCATGTAGCACTATAGCACTAGACCATGTGACACTAAAGTACTAGATGATGCAGCACTAGACCATATAGCACTAGACCATGTAGTACTAGACCATGTAGCACTAGACTATGTAGCACTATAGCACTAGACAATGTAGCACTAAAGTACTAGATGATGCAGCACTAGACCATATAGCATTAGACCACTAGTCCACAAAGCACTAGACCATGTAGCACTATAGCACTAGACCATGTAGCACTAGACCATGTAGCACTAGACCATGTAGCACTAGACCATGTAGCACTATAGCACTAGACCATGTAGCACTAGACCATGTAGCACTATAGCACTAGACCATGTAGCACTAGACCATGTAGCACTATAGCACTAGACCATGTAGCACTATAGCACTAGACCATGTAGCACTAGATCATGTAGCACTAGAGCATGTAGCACTAGACCATGTAGCACTATAGCACTAGACCATGTAGCACTATAGCACTAGATGATGTAGCACTAGACCAGGTAGCACTAGAGCATGCAGCCCAATAATTTATTTCTTTTGATCAGTCTCTATCTAGCACAAGTCTAGTGGAAGACAGGAAGTTGTCCTGCTCAAGCTTGACAGAAGACAGAAAGTTGTCAGCCAGACTCACCCTACTCAGCCAGTCCATGACTGACCTCTACAGGTCTAATGAAAGTCTCGCTCTGAGTGGGTCAGTACATCAAGTACACAATCAATCCCCACTACCTGTACACAATCCCCACTACATGTACACAAGCAATCCCCACTATATGTACACAATCAATTCCCACTACCTGTACACAATCCCCACTACATGTACACAAGCAATCCCCACTACATGTACACAATCAATTCCCACTACCTGTACACAATCCCCACTACCTGTACACAATCAATTCCCACTACCTGTACACAATCCCCACTACATGTACACAAGCAATCCCCACTACATGTACACAATCAATCCCCACTACCTGTACACAATCCACACTACCTGTACACAATCCCCACTAAATGTACACAATCAATCCCCACTACCTGTACACAATCAATTCCCACTACCTGTACACAATCCCCACTACATGTACACAAGCAATCCCCACTACATGTACACAAGCAATCCCCACTACCTGTACACAATCCCCACTACCTGTACACAATCCCCACTACATGTACACAATCAATCCCCACTACCTGTACACATCAATCCCCACTACCTGTACACAATCAATCCCCACTACCTGTACACATCAATCCCCACTACCTGTACACAATCAATCCCTACTACCTGTATACAATCCCCACTACCTGTACACAATCAATCACCACTACCTGTACACAATCAATCACCACTACCTGTACACAATCCCCACTACCTGTGTACATTCTTATTTCAAGAAACTGACCATGGCAAGCTATGCCCCTCCCCCTCCCCACCCCTCCATTTCAGGAATGACATCACAGCTTGCAGAGAGGACCAGGAGGAAATTGAGCAGAAGAGGTAAGTAGGTCATGACCTGGTAAGTTTAGTAATTCTCCATGACCATGACCTAGTTTACCTTTTGAGGCCCATGACCTTTGCCCTGTGTTAACAGAACAGAGATTGAACATCTAGAGCAGCAGTATGTCAGACGTGAGGATGAGAGAAGGGAGGATGAGAGGCAGGTACAGGAGGAGTTGGAGGAGAAGAGGAGGAGACTTGAGGAGATACAGGGAGAACTTTGCCAGTCCCAGGTCAGCCTTTCATTACCCATGGCAACACTCTCACAGAGTAAACCCTGTGTTAACATTTTTTAAACCCTGTGTTAACATTTTTCTCTCACAGAGTAAACCCTGTGTTAACATTTTTTAAACCCTGTGTTAACATTTTTTAAACCCTGTGTTAACATTTTTTAAACCCTGTGTTAACATTTTTTAAACCCTGTGTTAACATTTTTTAAACCCTATGTTAACATTTTTTAAACCATGTGTTAACATTTTTTAAACCCTGTGTTAACATTTTTTAAACCCTATGTTAACATTTTTCTCTCACAGAGTAAACCCTGGGTTAACATTTTTAAAACCCTGTGTTAACATTTTTAAACCTTGTGTTAACATTTTTCTCACAGACTAAACCCTGTGTTAACATTTTTCTCTCACAGAGTAAACCCTGTGTTAACATTTTTAAACCACGTGTTAACATTTTTCTCTCACAGAGTAAACCTTGTGTTAACATTTTTCTCTCACAGAGTAAATCATGTGTTAACATTTTATCCTCACAGAGTAAACCCTGTGTTAACATTTTTCTCACAGAGTAAACCTTGTGTTAACATTTTTAAACCATGTGTTAACATTTTATTCTCTCAGAGTAAACCCTGTGTTAACATTTTTAAACCCTGTGTTAACATTTTTCTCTCACAGAGTAAACCTTGTGTTAACATTTTTCTCTCACAGAGTAAACCCTGTGTTAACATCGAGGAGAGACTAGCCCAGTTGGACCAGCAGGAAGATGAGTTGCTTGAGGATTTGAAAATCTCTAAGGACAATTTACTCAAGGTCAGTTGTGGGAATGGACCTGCCTGCTGTAGGACCTGTCTCATGTAGGACCTGTCTCATGTAGGACCTGTCTCATGTAGGACCTGTCTCATGTAGGACCTCTCTCAAGTAGGACCTGTCTCAAGTAGGACCTGTCTGTTGTAGGACCTGTCTCATGTAGGACCTGTCTTGTGTAGGACCTCTCATGTAGGACCTGTCTCATGTAGGACCTGTCTGTCTCAAGTAGGACCTCTCTCATGTAGGACCTGTCTCATGTAGGACCTGTCTCAAGTAGGACCTGCCTGTTGTAGGACCTGTCTCATGTAGGACCTGTCTCATGTAGGACCTGTCTCATGTAGGACCTGTCTCATGTAGGACCTACCTATCTTGCAGGAGCTGGAATCAGTTAGCTGGTACCCAGACCAGTTGACTGAAGAAGATTCCATCAGCCAGGTGGTCAGGGACCTGGAGCGTCAGCTGGCCCAGACAGACCAGGCCATGGCACTGGCGGAGCAGCGCAAGTCTAAACTACATCAGGACAAAGATCAGGTCAGTTGTTGGATCACACACACACTCCAAATGTTGGATCACACACACACTCCAAATGTTGGATCACACACACACACACACTCCAAATGTTGGATCACACACACACTCCAAATGTTGGATCACACAGAAACTCCAAATGTTGGATCACACACACACACACACACACTCCAAATGTTGGATCACACACACACTCCAAATGTTGGATCACACAGACACTCCAAATGTTGAATCACACACACACACACACACTCCAAATGTTGGATCACACAGACACTCCAAATGTTGGATCACACAAACACTCCAAATGTTGGATCACACAGAAACTCCAAATGTTGGATCACACAGACACTCCAAATGTTGGATCACACACACACACACACACACTCCAAATGTTGGATCACACAGACACTCCAAATGTTGGATCACACAGACACTCCAAATGTTGGATCACACAGACACACTCCAAATGTTGGATCACACAAACACTCCAAATGTTGGATCACACAGAAACTCCAAATGTTGGATCACACAGACACTCCAAATGTTGGATCACACACACACACACACACACACTCCAAATGTTGGATCACACAGACACTCCAAATGTTGGATCACACAAACACTCCAAATGTTGGATCACACAGAAACTCCAAATGTTGGATCACACAGACACTCCAAATGTTGGATCACACACACACACACACACACTCCAAATGTTGGATCACACAGACACTCCAAATGTTGGATCACACAGACACTCCAAATGTTGGATCACACAGACACACTCCAAATGTTGGATCACACAAACACTCCAAATGTTGGATCACACAGAAACTCCAAATGTTGGATCACACAGACACTCCAAATGTTGGATCACACACACACACACACACACACTCCAAATGTTGGATCACACAGACACTCCAAATGTTGGATCACACAGACACTCCAAATGTTGGATCACACACATACACACACACTCCAAATGTTGGATCACACAGACACTCCAAATGTTGGATCACACACACACTCCAAATGTTGGATCACACACACACTCCAAATGTTGGATCACACACACACTCCAAATGTTGGATCACACAGATACACATATTCTGTTGACCCCATGAATGTCTAGAATGATTGTGTTGAGCCCATAAATGTCTAGAATGATTGTGTTGAGCCCATGAATGTCTAGAATGATTGTGATGAGCCAATGAATGTCTAGAATGATTGTGATGAGCCAATGAATGTCTAGAATGATTGTGTTGAGCCCATGAATGTCTAGAATGATTGTGTTGAGCCCATGAATGTCTAGAATGATTGTGTTGAGCCCATGAATGTCTAGAATGATTGTGTTGAGCCAATGAATGTCTAGAATGATTGTGATGAGCCAATGAATGTCTAGAATGATTGTGTTGAGCCCATGAATGTCTAGAATGATTGTGTTGAGCCCATGAATGTCTAGAATGATTGTGTTGAGCCCATGAATGTCTAGAATGATTGTGTTGAGCCCATGAATGTCTAGAATGATTGTGTTGAGCCCATGAATGTCTAGAATGATTGTGTTGAGCCCATGAATGTCTAGAATGATTGTGTTGAGCCCATGAATGTCTAGAATGATTGTGTTGAGCACATGAATGTCTAGGTCTGCCGTGTTTGCAGCTGAGCCAGGAGCTGGGGCAGGTGATGGACCACAGGCAGCAGCTGGCAGCCAGGTGGGACACAGAGAGGCGTTCTCTAGCTAGCAGCTGCCCACTGGTCAGTCAGGAGCTGGAGAGGTTTGAGAGGGAGAAGGCTGAACTGGCAGCCCAGCAGGCGCAGGTGGAGGCTAGCAGCAAGTGGCAGGAGGTGCTGGAGAACCTGCAAGAACAGAACAGACACATCGAGGAGGCTTGGGCCGACCTCACAGAACAGGAGACCAGGTGTCATATGGCCCTACAGCTTGGGTAGGTCATCCCAGGTGTCAGCTTGGGTAGGTCATCCCAGGTGTCAGCTTGGGTAGGTCATCCCAGGTGTCAGCTTGGGTAGGTCATCCCAGGTGTCAGCTTGGGTAGGTCATCCCAGGTGTCAGCTTGGGTAGGTCATCCCAGGTGTCAGCTTGGGTAGGTCATCCCAGGTGTCAGCTTGGGTAGGTCATCCCAGGTGTCAGCTTGGGTAGGTCATCCCAGGTGTCAGCTTGGGTAGGTCATCCCAGGTGTCAGCTTGGGTAGGTCATCCCAGGTGTCACTTTAGTCCCCCCCCCCCCCCAACACAACATGGCATCTGTTGTTTACTTTTGGCCAGGAACTTTTCCTCAGCTGAGGAGAAGCTGGAGATGTTTGGGGAGCTGCAGCAGTTGAGGGAGGCCAGACAGCTCCTGGAGCTGGAGGAGAAGTCATTTGTGGAGCTGCAGCAGCAGGAGATGGCTGCAGTAGAGCAGGAGGTCGAGGCCTGGGAGCAGGTCAAGGTCAGACAACTGGGGCAGCTCCAAGCAGAGGAGGAAAAGTTCCTGCTGGACCAGAGCCACCAACTCAGGTGTCTAGCTCAGGACTTGAAGGCAGCTGACCTAAGGCAGCAGCAGCTCCAGCAAGCTTTAGCTCAGGTAAGCTCAGACCTCAGGCAGCAATAGCTCCAGCTAGCTTTAGCTCAGGTAAGCTCAGACCTCAGGCAGCAATAGCTCCAGCTAGCTTTAGCTCAGGTAAGCTCAGACCTCAGACAGCAGCAGCTCCAGCAAGCTTTAGCTCAGGTAAGCTCAGACCTCAGACAGCAATAGCTCCAGCTAGCTTTAGCTCAGGTAAGCTCAGACCTCAGACAGCAATAGCTCCAGCTAGCTTTAGCTCAGGTAAGCTCAGACCTCAGGCAGCAATAGCTCCAGCTAGCTTTAGCTCAGGTAAGCTCAGACCTCAGACAGCAGCAGCTCCAGCAAGCTTTAGCTCAGGTAAGCTCAGACCTCAGACAGCAATAGCTCCAGCTAGCTTTAGCTCAGGTAAGCTCAGACCTCAGACAGCAATAGCTCCAGCTAGCTTTAGCTCAGGTAAGCTCAGACCTCAGGCAGCAATAGCTCCAGCTAGCTTTAGCTCAGGTAAGCTCAGACCTCAGACAGCAGCAGCTCCAGCAAGCTTTAGCTCAGGTAAGCTCAGACCTCAGACAGCAGCAGCTCCAGCAAGCTTTAGCTCAGGTAAGCTCAGACCTCAGGCAGCAGCAAGTCTGTTGACATGGAGTGACAAGTCTGTTGACATGGAGTGACAAGTCTGTTGACCAGTCTGTTGACATGGAGTGACAAGTGTGTTGACCAGTCTGTTGACATGGAGTGACAAGTCTGTTGACCAGTCTGTTGACATGGAGTGACAAGTCTGTTGACAAGTCTGTTGACATGGAGTGACAAGTCTGTTGACAAGTCTGTTGACATGGAGTGACAAGTCTGTTGACATGGAGTGACAAGTCTGTTGACATGGAGTGACAAGTCTGTTGACATGGAGTGACAAGTCTGTTGACAAGTCTGTTGACATGGAGTGACAAGTCTGTTGACAAGTCTGTTGACATGGAGTGACAAGTCTGTTGACATGTTGTGACATTTGTTCATTTGACCTCAGTTGAGCACGCCAGGTACACTTGAGGGAGATGTCGACCTTCACCTAAAAGATCTCTCAGAACAAAGGTCAAGGTTACTTGAGGAGAAAGTCATCATGGAAAAAAGATGTGATGAGAAAAAGTTGAATCGCAAAGAAAAAGTAAATCATGGTCTGATGTTGTGATGTTGTGATGTTGTCTGATGTTGTCTGATGTTGTGATGTTTTCTGATGTTGTCTGATGTTGTCTGATGTTGTGATGTTGTCTGATGTTGTCTGGTTTTGTCTGATGTTGTCTGATGTTGTGATGTTGTCTGATGTTGTCTGATGTTGTGATGTTGTCTGATGTTGTCTGATGTTGTGATGTTTTCTGATGTTGTGATGTTTTCTGATGTTGTCTGATGTTGTCTGATGTTTTCTGATGTTGTCTAATGTTGTCTGATGTTGTGATGTTTTCTGATGTTGTGATGTTTTCTGATGTTGTCTAATGTTGTCTGATGTTGTCTGGTTTTGTCTGATGTTGTCTGATGTTGTCTGATGTTGTCTGATGTTGTCTGATGTTGTCTGATGTTGTGATGTTTTCTGATGTTGTGATGTTTTCTGATGTTGTCTGATGTTGTCTGATGTTTTCTGATGTTGTCTAATGTTGTCTGATGTTGTCTGGTTTTGTCTGATGTTGTCTGATGTTGTCTAATGTTGTCTGATGTTGTCTGATGTTGTCTGGTTTTGTCTGATGTTGTCTGATGTTGTCTAATGTTGTCTGATGTTGTCTGATGTTGTCTAATGTTGTCTAATGTTGTCTGATGTTGTCTGATGTTGTCTGATGTTGTCTGATGTTGTCTGATGTTGTCTGATGTTGTGATGTTGTCTAATGTTGTCTGATGTTGTCTGATGTTGTCTGGTTTTGTCTGATGTTGTCTGATGTTGTCTGATGTTGTCTGATGTTGTCTGATGTTGTCTGATGTTGTCTGATGTTGTCTGATGTTGTCTGATGTTGTGATGTTGTCTGATGTT
This sequence comes from Physella acuta, assembly GCF_028476545.2. Taxonomy (NCBI): domain Eukaryota; kingdom Metazoa; phylum Mollusca; class Gastropoda; family Physidae; genus Physella; species Physella acuta. The sequence continues at coordinate 1,224,615 of NW_026731674.1, read as the reverse complement.
GTCTGATGTTGTCTGATGTTGTCTGATGTTGTCTGATGTTGTCTGATGTTGTCTGATGTTGTGATGTTGTCTGGTTTTGTCTGATGTTGTCTGTTGTTAACTGATGATTTCTGGAGTTGTCTGATGTTGTTGACCGATCAGAGTTTCTTCCAGGCATCTCTTTATTACCGCCCCCCCCCCCCCCAAAAGAAATGAAATTTATATAATTTATATCGAAAATATATACTTTTAGCAGTGTCCGCCCCCCCCGAAGAAAGTTTACTGCCCCCCCCCCCCCGAAAATTTCAAGTGCCCCCCGGAGAAAAAAGTCTGGAAGAAACACTGTGACTGATGTTGTCTGAAGTTGTCTGATGTTGTCTGATGTTTCTTTCTAGATGCAAGAGCTGGAAGTGGAGATAGAGACCCTGGAAGAAATGTACCATAAAAATTTGGAGGAGATAAAGGAAGAAAAGAGAAAGTAAGTCATGCTTGAACAATCCCACGTACTTCTTATAAGTCATGGGCATTTAGGTATGTAAGAAAAAGACACGATTGACAGAAGAAAAATATTTTTCCAGTTTAATGAATCAGTTAGGTGTTAATTAGTCTTTTAATGCAATTTGGCAAATCCCAAAATGGGTGGGGGGGGGGGGTGTGCATAGAAACTTGGTAACTACATGTGGGGTGGGGACACAAACAACACCAAATGTAAACTTTGCACAATTTACAGTTTTGTTGAGTATTTTTAATAAGTGAAACATCATTTAATGACCAGGATGGGGGTGACACCACATTTTAAAATTTAGGATGAAAATGCTTTGTCCATTCGAATTCGTAATTGAAAGTGATAGAGTTGAATACTTGTTCTAGTTGCATGAATAGAATGTTTACACAAGTTGACAAGGTTAGATAAATATGGAGGGGTCACACCAGTTGCAATACATTCGTTCACTCATTCAAAATTGTCTCTAAAAGGATAAAGAGCTTCGAGCAAACTTTGAACGATCTTTTTGGTCGCTGGAGAACTCATGTGGTTATACATTTAAAAAAAAGGTCAAAGTTCAGATTAAAACATTAAATACATCGATCTATCTCTCTCTCTAGAACATACATATTCATATGTGTTTATATAGTTTTTCTCTTGGGGCGGGGTGGTGAGATCTAACACTGAACCTAATGTAGCCACACACTGAACCTAATGTAGCCACACACTGAACCTAATGTAGCCACACACTGAACCTAATGTAGCCACACACTGAACCTAATGTAGCCAAACACTGAACCTAATGTAGCCACACACTGAACCTAATGTAGCCACACACTGAACCTAATGTAGCCACACACTGAACCTAATGTAGCCAAACACTGAACCTAATGTAGCCACACACTGAACCTAATGTAGCCACACACTGAACCTAATGTAGCCACACACTGAACCTAATGTAGCCACACACTGAACCTAATGTAGCCACACACTGAACCTAATGTAGCCACACACTGAACCTAATGTAGCCACACACTGAACCTAATGTAGCCACACACTGAACCTAATGTAGCCACACACTGAACCTAATGTAGCCACACACTGAACCTAATGTAGCCACACACTGAACCTAATGTAGCCACACACTGAACCTAATGTAGCCACACACTGAACCTAATGTAGCCCCACACTGAACCTAATGTAGCCACACACTGAACCTAGTGTAGCCACACACTGAACCTAATGTAGCCACACATTGAACCTAATGTAGCCACACACTGAACCTAGTGTAGCCACACACTGAACCTAATGTAGCCACACACTGAACCTAATGTAGCCACACATTGAACCTAATGTAGCCACACACTGAACCTAATGTAGCCACACACTGAACCTAATGTAGCCACACACTGAACCTAATGTAGCCACACATTGAACCTAATGTAGCCACACACTGAACCTAATGTAGCCACACACTGAACCTAATGTAGCCACACACTGAACCTAATGTAGCCACACACTGAACCTAATGTAGCCACACATTGAACCTAATGTAGCCACACACTGAACCAAATGTAGCCACACACTGAACCTAATGTAGCCACACATTGAACCTAATGTAGCCACACACTGAACCTAATGTAGCCACACACTGAACCTAATGTAGCCACACACTGAACCTAATGTAGCCACACACTGAACCTAATGTAGCCACACATTGAACCTAATGTAGCCACACACTCAACCTAATGTAGCCACACACTCAACCTAATGTAGCCACACACTCAACCTAATGTAGCCACACACTCAACCTAATGTAGCCACACACTGAACCTAATGTAGCCACACACTGAACCTAGTGTAGCCACACACTGAACCTAATGTAGCCGCACACTGAACCTAATGTAGCCACACACTGAACCTAATGTAGCCACACACTGAACCTAATGTAGCCACACACTGAACCTAATGTAGCCACACACTGAACCTAATGTAGCCACACACTGAACCTAATGTAGCCACACACTGAACCTAATGTAGCCACACACTGAACCTAATGTAGCCACACACTGAACCTAATGTAGCCACACACTGAACCTAATGTAGCCACACATTGAACCTAATGTAGCCACACACTGAACCTAATGTAGCCACACACTGAACCTAATGTAGCCACACACTGAACCTAATGTAGCCACACACTGAACCTAATGTAGCCACACACTGAACCTAATGTAGCCACACACTGAACCTAATGTAGCCACACACTGAACCTAATGTAGCCACACACTGAACCTAATGTAGCCACACACTGAACCTAATGTAGCCACACACTGAACCTAATGTAGCCACACACTGAACCTAATGTAGCCACACACTGAACCTAATGTAGCCACACACTGAACCTAATGTAGCCACACACTGAACCTAATGTAGCCCCACACTGAACCTAATGTAGCCACACACTGAACCTAATGTAGCCACACACTGAACCTAATGTAGCCACACACTGAACCTAATGTAGCCACACACTGAACCTAATGTAGCCACACACTGAACCTAATGTAGCCACACACTGAACATAATGCAGCCACACACTGAACCTAATGTAGCCACACACTGAACCTAATGTAGCCACACACTGAACCTAATGTAGCCACACACTGAACCTAATGTAGCCACACACTGAACCTAATGTAGCCACACACTGAACCTAATGTAGCCACACATTGAACCTAATGTAGCCACACACTGAACCTAATGTAGCCACACACTGAACCTAATGTAGCCACACACTGAACCTAATGTAGCCACACACTGAACCTAATGTAGCCACACACTGAACCTAATGTACCCACACACTGAACCTAATGTAGCCACACACTGAACCTAATGTAGCCACACATTGAACCTAATGTAGCCACACACTGAACCAAATGTAGCCACACACTGTAGCCACACACTGAACCTAATGTAGCCACACACTAAACCTAATGTAGCCACACACTGTAGCCACACACTGAACCTAATGTAGCCACACACTGAACCTAATGTAGCCACACACTGAACCTAATGTAGCCACACACTGAACCTAATGTAGCCACACATTGAACCTAATGTAGCCACACACTGAACCTAATGTAGCCACACACTGAACCTAATGTAGCCACACACTGAACCTAATGTAGCCACACATTGAACCTAATGTAGCCACACACTGAACCTAATGTAGCCACACACTGAACCTAATGTAGCCACACACTGAACCTAATGTAGCCACACACTGAACCTAATGTAGCCACACACTGAACCTAATGTAGCCACACACTAAACCTAATGTAGCCACTGAGTTTATCCTGCACCATTTTTTTTCAGACTTGTTCTTTATGGCAACCAGCAGGACAGCTCATGTGCTACAGACAACAGACAGCAGGTACATTTTCTTGTGTGGGTGTGGGTGTGTGGGGGGACAACAGACAGCAGGTACATTTTCTTGTGTGGGTGTGGGGGGACAACAGACAGCAGGTACATTTTCTTGTGTGGGTGTGGGGGTACAGATGATGTGTAGACCAGTTGCGGATTTAGGTTGAGCGGGGCCCTGGATGAATTTATATATATATATATATATATATATATAATATAATATATATATATATAATATAATATATATATATATATATATATATATATATATATATATATATATATATAGTCTAGCTAGGCGTTTGTCTAACATGTTTAGGTATAAGTTTGTTTAAAATTATTTTTAATGCAAATAAAAATATTAAGCTTAAATGGCCAAACAAACAGAATAATAATATTCAATTACAACTTCATTACTTGAGGAGTATAAATCCAGGATACATGTGTTACAACGCTGATATTACAACTACGGTACTTTTAAAATCGTGCTTGGTAATAATTTAGCCTGTTTTAAAAATGGTAACTATACGAACATTTGATTCAGATAACAAAATTTGAAAACATCTCTCCATAACTTTTTAAAATAGGTCTACTGTTGTAAACAAGTTAGAGTTATAGTGCTTCTTGTGTAGATCCAATGGGAGACACAATATGATTATAAAAATAGATATACCACTTTATATTATTTTAGTATGTCTGATCATCTCACTAGGACCGATACATTTACAGATCTTACAAAGTAAGCCTAGCCTCATCTAATATCGCCTACTTACTGGTCGTATTTTATAGGCTAAGCAAGATCAATCAGAAACACATTATTATTTTAGGGAGAGCTCACGTTAAATAAACATTGTTTGACATGAAGCGATGACAGCTACAGTTAAAACTGTAGAGCATGGACTTTGATGTCCGACTAAGGGACAACTGATATTTTCATGAGAATTTAGAGGAAAAAATAATCTATTGGATTTTCTTACAGTTTCTAATACTGTTGACTCTCTACAAGCTCCCTAATAAAACTCAATAGTATTATCTAATCAATAGTAATATAAATTTTACATCTTATATTAACAATGACCGATAAAAAACTTTTACTTCGGCGCCCCACGTTTTTCATCGCTTATAGTAGAGTGATCGCTTGCATTATTGTGATGTATAGCATTTATTTTCTACTTTTTAGTTCAATCAGGAAACGTGGGTTTTTTAAAACTTTTTTAATGATAATTATTTTTTCCATTCAAAATTGTGTACGGGTGTGTAGTACCCAATTGCCAGGGACCGTATAAAAATTTTTTCAAACCCTCATACATTTTTTTACGCATATTATTTAAATTTACCACCTCCAATGTGTTCATCCCAACCACCTTATAGATGGGAAAGAAGCCCAGAAAAATTTATAAAACGAGACTCGAGATATGAGCAAAAATATAGCGAGTTCGGGTGGATACACCCAATCGCCGGGGAAAGGGTTAAAAACATTAGACGGATCTTTCATACAATCACATGCTGAAGTAAAACATGGTTTTCTTGTCTGTTTTGTTAAGATTCAGTTGAAGCTAGTTGATCAACCGAATTGTGTGCCAGAAATAAAATGTATAATATTTTAGAGAGCATCACTTTATGTAAACATTTTGCGAGCAGAAAGCGACGACACCTGATTACAGGCGGGGCGTTTTGAAGTTTATTCATGGCAAACAACTCATTTTGTGGTCTTTGGTAAATAAAATGGCTTTTCATTTTAATACAATTTAAAGATGGTTAGGACTGTTTCCGTTGATGGCTAGGGTTAGCCAATAAATCTGATTGTCTGAATGCGTGCGAGTGAGAACTAATTCACTGTCTAGACCCTATACAGTATTATTTTATATAGTTTTGTTACCGCCGAGTGAAGCTATCTGACAAAGTGACTTTTAATTGCTGGCTGTTTTAAAAGATGAGTCAATCATCTGTCACAATTGGGCTGCTGGTTGTGTTTTTAAGGCTAAAACAATTTTATTGTCATGGTCCGGACAATGTTATTTGTAGTGAACGTCGGCTTTATATAAACAATGTCTGGGTAGAAGGTGATGACAGCTGATATTTATACTTAGGTGTGTGCAAAAGTTGGATATTTAAAAAAAAAACAATTGAAGCTTGTGATGTAAAAATTATAACTTTAGTTTTTTATAGTGAAAACTAAAAATAGAGCTGTACATTTTAGGGGGCCCCTGAATGCAGCCCTTTAAGCCCCCCCCCCCCCCCTTAATCCGCAACTGGTGTAGACCACGTGTGCCAGTCACATGATAATGTGTAGACCACGTGTGCTAGCCACGTGATAATGTGTTGACCACGTGTGCCAGTCACATGATAATGTGTAGACCACGTGTGTCAGCCACACAATGATGTTTAGACCTACCCCCCCAGGAGCTGGAGATGATGAGGGAAGAGCTTGAGGGCACAGTGCAAGTCTTGGAAGAGAAGCTCAAAGCTTTTCACCAAGAGAGGGACTCACAGCTTGACCAGATAGAGTTTGAAAAGCTGAAGCTGTTGGAGATGGAGAGACAGGACAGGTTGGTGCCACACGCTATACCACACACTACATCAGCCACACACTACAGCAGCCACACACTACAGCAGCCACACACTACAGCAGCCACACACTACAGCAGCCACACACTACAGCAGCCACACACTATACCACACACTACAGCAGCCACACACTACAGCAGCCACACACTATACCACACACTACAGCAGCCACACACTACATCAGCCACACACCATACCACACGCTACATCAGCCACACACTACATCAGCCACACGCTACATCAGCCACACACTACAGCAGCCACACACTACAGCAGCCACACACTACAGCAGCCTCACACTACATCAGCCACACACTACATCAGCCACACACCATACCACACGCTACATCAGCCACACACTACATCAGCCACACGCTACATCAGCCACACACTACAGCAGCCACACACTACAGCAGCCACACACTACATCAGCCACACGCTACATCAGCCACACACTACATCAGCCACACACTACAGCAGCCACACACTACAGCAGCCACACACTACATCAGCCACACGCTACATCAGCCACACGCTACATCAGCCACACACTACAGCAGCCACACACTACAGCAGCCACACACTACAGCAGCCACACACTACATCAGCCACACACTACATCAACCACACACCATACCACACACTACATCAGCCACACACTACATCAGCCACACACCATACCACACACTACATCAGCCACACACTACATCAGCCACACACTACAGCAGCCACACACTAAAGCAGCCACACACTACAGCAGCCACACACTACATCAGCCACACACTACAGCAGCCACACACCATACCACACACTACATCAGCCACACACTACATCAGCCACACACCATACCACACACTACATCAGCCACACACTACATCAGCCACACGCTACATCAGCCACACACTACAGCAGCCACACACTACAGCAGCCACACACTACAGCAGCCACACACTACAGCAGTCTCACACTACATCAGCCACACACTACATCAGCCACACACCATACCACACGCTACATCAGCCACACACTACATCAGCCACACGCTACATCAGCCACACACTACAGCAGCCACACACTACAGCAGCCACACGCTACATCAGCCACACACTACATCAGCCACACACTACAGCAGCCACACACTACAGCAGCCACACACTACATCAGCCACACGCTACATCAGCCACACACTACAGCAGCCACACACTACAGCAGCCACACACTACAGCAGCCACACACTACATCAGCCACACACTACATCAACCACACACCATACCACACACTACATCAGCCACACACTACATCAGCCACACACCATACCACACACTACATCAGCCACACACTACATCAGCCACACACTACAGCAGCCACACACTAAAGCAGCCACACACTACAGCAGCCACACACTATACCACACACTACATCAGCCACACACTACAGCAGCCACACACCATACCACACACTACATCAGCCACACACTACATCAGCCACACACCATACCACACACTACATCAGCCACACACTACATCAGCCACACACTACATCAGCCTCACACTACATCAGCCACACACTACATCAGCCACACACCATACCACACACTACAGAAGCCACACACTACAGCAGCCACACACTACAGCAGCCACACACTACATCAGCCACACACTACATCAGCCACACACCATACCACACACTACATCAGCATCACACTACAGCAGCCACACACCATACCACACACTACATCAGCCACACACTACAGCAGCCACACACTACAGCAGCCTCACACTACATCAGCTGCACACTACAGAAGCCACATACCATACCACACTACAGCAGCCACACACTACAGCAGCCACACACCATACCACACACTACATCAGCCACACACTACAGCAGCCACACACTTCAGCAGCCACACACCATACCACACACTACAGCAGCCACACACTACATCAGCCACACACTACAGCAGCCACACACCATACCACACACTACATCAGCCACACACTACATCAGCCACACACTTCAGCAGCCACACACCATACCACACACTACAGCAGCCACACACCATACCACACACTACATCAGCCACCACACACTACATCAGCCACACACTACATCAGCCATACACTACAGCAGCCACACACCATACCACACACAACATCAGCCACACACAACATCAGCCACACACTACATCAGCCACACACTACAGCAGCCACACACCATACCACACACTACATCAGCCACACACTACATCAGCCATACACTACAGCAGCCACACACCATACCACACACAACATCAGCCACACACAACATCAGCCACACACTACATCAGTCACACACCATACCACACACTACAGCAGCCACACACTACATCAGCCATACACTACAGCAGCCACACACCATACCACACACTACATCAGCCACACACCATACCACACACTACATCAGCCACACACCATACCACACACTACATCAGCCACATAGCACCAACAGCAATAGACACTCCCTGCACCACTAAGTCTGGCTGCGTGCGCAGGTTGAACAGCCTGGTGGAGCAGGAAGTCAAGTGCAGGCTGTTTGAGGAGAAGGTAGAGAGAGAGAGACTTCGCAAGTTGGAGCGAGAGAGAGACAAGCAGGAGAGGGAGAGAGAAATTGAGAGACTCAAAAGTTTACATCAGAGGGAGATGAGTTTACTGAGAGCCCAGTTGGAGTTCAGGTACAGCTCTCTATGTGTTCGTTTGTGGGTTTGTATGTGTGTTTATCTGCTTGTATTTGATTTTCTGCTTCTATTTTCTGTATGTATGTGTCTGTTCAGAAACTTTTATCAGATTACTGATGTCCTGAAATATCATTCAAAAATGTCCCGCGAAGAATATTCAGTTTGAAAAAACATGTGATAGCTCTCTGCCAATACAGAGCCTCCAACATTTTTTCTTAAGCAATATTGGAGAAAAAAAAAAGCCTAAACAATTTGGCCTGACTGGCACATAGTAACATCACTGTCAGCAAGCTAGCCTTAACTAGGTCATGCTATTATTAAAATGTTTACCAAAAGAAAAATGGGGGCTTTAGAATAGGTGGTCCTGTTTTTAAATATTAGCCAATACAAGTTTTTTACAATCCCTCCATCAGCATGGATAAAAATCTGTTTGTTTTTTGTTAAGATTTTGCCTTCAAAACAGGTGTAAAAAAATTTATTTAATATTTTTAGAATCAGGGTGACTTAAAAAAAACAACTTAATCCTGAAAATAATTGAGAAATTTAATATTTTTATAATGAGGGAAAGAGTTGAGTGTCCAGAGAATTTAATTTTGAGACTTTTCCTGTTTGTGTGGCACAGTTTGTTGGCTTGGTGGATGTCAGTAGAAAGATTTTTACTTTCTCGTATATACGAAGTATATAGAAAGTCATGTAATCGAACAAAAAAAAAATCGAGATTTTTGCAAATCTCGACGTTTTACACCTCACTGATACGGAAAAACATAATTTTGCAATCTTGTCTGTATGTCTGTGTGTCTGCCTGTGTGTGTGTGTAAACATGATAACTTGAGTACCGTTACAGCTAGGTTGATGAAATTTCATATATAAGTATTATATCAAAATCGTAGATCCGTATAAACTTTTGAGCGATTTCCGATAACTGGAAGTGGTACTTTTTCTACTTTGAATTTTTCAAAAACCTATAACTTGAGTACTATTTCAGATAGATAAATGAAATTTCACATGTAAGAGTAAACAAGTTAATTAAAAAGTCTAGTGACATTTAAGCGCAATTTCCTTATGTTATCTAAAAATAGCTCTGTCGTAGCGTAAATCAAGAGCAGGATTAGTAAAACCATTGGTTAGTTATTAAAACGTTTTTTATTAATTTTTTTTCAGTATTTTACATGTTTTATTTACAATAGAGTAACATGACTAAAAACCATTGCGCGCCTAGCTACCGAACGTGATGTAGCAGCCATTGAACGTGATGGCGCAGTTATTGAACGTGATGACGCGTGTGGTGTGGTTGGATAAAATGCCTACTAATTCGGTCCAAATTTTAATTAATTAAAAAAAAAATTGTGACCGAACGAAAGGATATTTTTGAGAACTTTCTTCGGCAATATTGTTCTAAATTATGGCAGGAATCGATTGGTACATGTTTCAAGTCGCTAAGTGGTCTGGTTGCCGAGATATGGGCCAAAAACTGCATTTTTTTCGAGGTTTTTTGGCTTTTCCGGGAAATCCATGAAAGAAACCCGGAATTTTTTTGGCCTATGTTCATCCTGGTAACTTGCTTAACATATTTGCTTTTGGAACTAGTCCTCGATATTGCTTCGTTGAGGAGGAGATACGACTTAAAGCTGCGGACACACATCCATCCATCCATCCATTCATCCATTCCCAGAAAAGACAAGTTAATAAACGCAATTCTCCAGAATGGAAATTGCGCTAAAGATCTAATTGTCTACCTTCTCTCAAATTTTGACCGGAAGTACTAATTTACGCTATTTCCGAATTCTGAAAAAACGCATGTAAATTTATAAAGTACTAATAATATTGCGCACTATTATAATTAACATCTTTATTTGGCGTTCGCTTGGTGTGCAATTCTTTTTTTCTATGAGATTCTATTCTATTTTAAAAAGTTTAAGTATTTAAAATGGATTAAAAATCATAACTAGATCTATATCCCGAGTTCCCATCCCCTGTTGTTTTATATAAGAATATTCGAGAAAGTTTAGGGGAGATCACTGCCGGTTTATTTATCAAGTTATCTTGATTTGCCAATTTTATTTTAATATTTTTAAGCATCAAATTTATAAATATTAAGTTTAATTTAAGTTAAAGTATATTTATGAATAAACCGGGAGTGATCTCCTGGGAATGATCTCGAATATTCTTATGTAAAACAACAGGGGATGGCTACTCGGGATATAGACATGATTTTTAATCCATTCTAAATACACACACACATACACACACACACACACAGACGCACGGACAAGATTGCAAAACTATGTTTTTCCGACTCAAGGAGAGGTGTATAACGTCAAGATTTGCAAAAATCTAATTTTTTTGCACGATTACAAGACTTTCTCTATGCTTTGTATATACGAGAAAGTTAAAATGCAACTGTATTTTCCTTGCCAACAAATCTTGTAAATCAGTGAATGAACAAAGCTCTCAGGAAGAAAATGGTAGCCTTCATTTTAGTACAGAAAAAATAAAAATAAATAATTCAGTTGATTGATCCAAACATGTTTTGATGAGTGATGAAATGAAAACATGTTTTGATGAGTGATGAAATGAAAACATGTTTTGATGAGTGATGAAATGAAAACCTGTTTTGATGAGTGATGAAATGAAAACCTGTTTTGATGAGTGATGAAATGAAAACATGTTTTGATGAGTGACGAAATGAAAACATGTTTTGATGAGTGACGAAATGAAAACATGTTTTGATGAGTGATGAAATGAAAACATGGACTAGACTAATGAGTTTGTATTTCTGCTTTTGTCTGTATGTCTGTCTGTTTCAATCCATCATGGACATATTCCGTATTTTCAGTGCTACAAAATCAGCTGAGCTGCGTGTAACTAGGAGTCAGGTAGGTCTCAATCTTAAAGGTTTAAGGTCTCAATCTTGAAGGTTTAAGGTCACAATCTTGAAGGTTTAAGGTCACAGTCTTGTAGGTTTAAGGTCTTTATATAATATAAGATATATATCTAAGTCTATATCGTATCAGTCTAAAACTAAAGGTCTTAGGTCTAAATCTTGTAGGTCTAAATGTCAATTTCAACTGATGTGTAGTTCTCTAACACACTGAATGATGTGTAGGTCTCTAACACACTGAATGATGTGTAGTTCTTTAACACACTGAATGATGTGTAGGTCTCTAACACACTGAATGATGTGTAGGTCTCTAACACACTGAATGATGTGTAGGTCTCTAACAAACTGAATCATTTCTTCTTTTAGTCTTGTGAAACTGTGGCAACACATGACAGAAAAACTTTGGTAAGTTGTGTCAGGGCACTAGTAGCACCAGGGGCAGTAGTACCATGGGCAGTAGCAGCATGGGCATTAGTAGCATCAGGGGCAGTAGTAGCACCAGGAGCAGTAGTACTAGTGGCAGTAGTAGCACCAGGGGCAGTAGCAGCACCATGGGCATTAGTAGCAACAGGGGCAGTAGTAGCACCAGGGGCAGTATTATCAGGGGCAGCAGTAGCACCAGGGGCAGTAGCACTAGTGGCAGTAGTAGCACCAGGGGCAGCAGTTTTGTCTGACTGCCAGACATGCCTACCGTCCCGCCAAAATCGGAACCGTCCCGCTTTTTCACCTAAACAAGTTAATAAAAAGTCTAGTGACAGTTTAAGCGCAATTTCCTTATGTTATCCATAACAATTTTAAATCGAGATAAATCATATATTCAGCAACGGTGCCCAAATATTAAAACGTTAATATCAGCATTTGACTATGATTAAAACTCGCCCTCTTGTTTGTAAACATTAGCACGTGGAAAAAAACGAGCGACGCGTAGCTCGCCTCTCTCTCTCTTGCCGCGCGCAGTGACGCGAACGATCCCACGTCGCGACAGGCTAGCCTCCCGTATCAGTCGAAATTTAAAAAAAAAATCCTTTCGAACCTCCGCTCATTCGCTATGGTAAAATCCTTTCGAACCTCAGCTTTGCGCTAAAAACCTACACGATGCTCAGTTTAAATGTTCTTAATTAATTTTTTAGAAGGAAGGATATTTTTGAAAACTTTCTTCGGCAATATTGGTCTAAATTATGGCAGGAATCGATTGGTAAATGTTTCAAATCGCTAAGTGGTCAGGTTGCCGAGATATGGAGCAAAAACTGCATTTGTTCGAGGTTTTTTGGCTTTTCCGGAAAATCTAGGAAGGAATTCCGGGAATTTTTTTGGCACACAATCATCCTTGGAACTTGCTTAACATATTTGCTTTTGGAACTAGTCCTCGATATTGCTTCGTTGAGGAGGAGATACGACTTAAAGCTGCGGACATCCATCCATCCATCCATCCATTCCCAGAAATGACGAGTTAATAATCGCAATTCTCCAGAATGGAAATTGCGTTAAAAAGTAATTTGTTCCGTCATTCCGAAATTGACTCAGTTGGTTCCGATTTAAAAAAAAAAAGAATAAAGAAAGGTAATCAAGTAAATTGAAAAATACGTCAGGAAATAGCGATTATCTCCCTTTGGCACACGTTTCTGTTTCCTTATTTACTTACAATTTTTACCAGTATAATCTAATTCTAGATCTAGTTAGTAGTAAATCTAATAGATTTAGAATTGTAACTAGATCTACTAGTAGATACTGAAATAGTGAATACTGATCTATCTTGTAAGTTTAACTTAACCAGTAACTACTATTATGAAGAACTTAGTAAGAAGTAACTAGGAGTTTTACTAGGTAGATCAAGGGTCTTTGCTCATAACTTATATTATATATTACATATGATGAAGCCTTTAGCAATTGTTATTCATATAGCCTAGAACATAGCAAGACATAAATATTCAAATCAATAATGTTATGTCAAATCTATGATTCTTATTCGGGGGGGGGGGGGGTGGTTACTGGTTAATTTATTTTTTTAAAATGTAAGCTGACATTAAGCAGTATTTAAATGTATCCTAGAGACTAGTTATATAGGACTAGAAGCCTACTAATGTCATTAGAATAATTTTTAATTAATTGTTTTTATTTTTGACTTAGTAAAGTTGCGTCCGCGCGTATGTTCCTCTTTTTGGCTTCAAATTCCTCTTTTTAGGCATAACTGTTCCTACTTTTGGCTGACAGTGGTAGGCATGTCTGACTGCTGTCTTGTCTGACTGCTGTCTTGTCTGACTGCTGTCTTGTCTGACTGCTGTCTTGTCTGACTGCTGTCTTGTCTGACTGCTGTCTTGTCTGACTGTCTTGTCTGACTGCTGTCTTGTCTGACTGTCTTGTCTGACTGACTGCTGTCTTGCCTGACTGCTGTCTTGTCTGACTGCTGTCTTGTCTGACTGTCTTGTCTGACTGACTGCTGTCTTGCCTGACTGCTGTCTTGCCTGACTGCTGTCTTGCCTGACTGCTGTCTTGCCTGACTGCTGTCTTGTCTGACTGCTGTCTTGCCTGACTGCTGTCTTGCCTGTGCAGGTGAGACAGATGAGTTGTGCTGTAGACAAGCAGTCTATGTTGAGTATTGAGATCCCAACCTTTGTTCTACGTGGCAGTGGCCGTGACCTACATTATGAATATCTAGTCAAGGTAGGTACATACATATATGGATACATATATCAGACAAGTATCATACATATATGGATACATATATCAGACATGTAACATACATATATGGATACATATATCAGACATGTATCATACATATATGGATACATATATCAGACATGTAACATACATAGATGGATACATATATCAGACAAGCATCATACATATATTGATACATATATCTGACATGTATCATACATATATTGATACATATATCAGACATGTAACATACATATATGGATACATATATCAGACATGTATCATACATATATTGATACATATATCAGACATGTAACATACATATATGGATACATATATCTGACATGTAACATACATATATTGATACATATATCAGACAAGTATCATATCAATACATATATCAGACATGTATCATACATATATCGATACATATATCAGACAAGTATCATACATATATCGATACATATATCAGACATGTAACATACATATATGGATACATATATCAGACATGTATCATACATATATCAGACAAGTATCATATCAATACATATATCAGACATGTATCATACATATATTGATACATATATCAGACAAGTATCATATCAATACATATATCAGACATGTATCATACATATATGGATACATATATCAGACAAGTATCATACATATATTGATACATATATCTGACATGTATCATACATATATTGATACATACATCAGACATTTATCATACATATATCGATGCATATATTAGACATGTATGATACATATATCGATACAAATATCAGACACGTCTGATTGGATCATCTAACCCATAAGCAACGTTTGAATCCGCTAGGTGTCAGTAGGAAATGAAGCCTGGTATGTTTTTCGCCGCTACAGCAGATTCAGGGAGATGCATTCAGCTCTCAAGAAAAAATATCCTTCAGTAAGTACGCCACCACATCAAACATGGGTGGGGGGGGGGGGCACCCCATCAAATATGTGGGGGGGGGGCACCCATCAACCACAAGTACCACTTGTTTAATATCATAACCATATCACTTACTGATGTCACTCACACATGTCATTGTTTACTCAGGTCAACCAGTTAATTTTTCCACCCAGAAAATTTTTCCACAAAAATAAAAAAGTTGCTTTAGAGAGGCGGACGTTACTGGAGGTTAGTGCGTTTTTTCTTTTCAGCTGTAGGTGGTTAGAAGCGGTTTATGTGGTTAGAGGTGGTTTATAATGTTAGAGGCTGTTTATGTGGTTAGAGGTGGTTTATGTGGTTAGAGGCGGTTTATGTGGTTAGAGGTGGTTTATGTGGTTAGAGGTGGTTTATGTGGTTAGAGGTGGTTTATGTGGTTAGAGGTGGTTTATGTGGTTAGAGGTGGTTTATGTGGTTAGAGGCTGTTTATGTGGTTTATGTGGTTAGAGGTGGTTTATGTGGTTAGAGGTGGTTTATGTGGTCAGATGCAGTTTGGGTGGTTAGAGATGGTTTATGTTGTTACAGGCGGTTTATGTGGTTAGAGGCTGTTTATGTGGTTAGAGGTGGTTTATGTGGTCAGATGCAGTTTGGGTGGTTAGAGATGGTTTATGTTGTTACAGGCGGTTTATGTGGTTAGAGGCTGTTTATGTGGTTAGAGGTGGTTTATGTGGTTAGAGGTGGTTTATGTGGTTAGAGGTGGTTTATGTGGTTAGAGGCGGTTTATGTGGTTAGAGGCTGTTTATGTGGTTAGAGGTGGTTTATGTGGTTAGAGGTGGTTTATGTGGTTAGAGGTGGTTTATGTGGTTAGAGGTGGTTTATGTGGTTAGAGGCTGTTTATGTGGTTAGAGGTGGTTTATGTGGTTAGAGGTGGTTTATGTGGTTAGAGGCGGTTTATGTGGTTAGAGGCTGTTTATGTGGTTAGAGGTGGTTTATGTGGTTAGAGGTGGTTTATGTGGTTAGAGGCTGTTTATGTGGTTAGAGGTGGTTTATGTGGTTAGAGGCGGTTTATGTGGTTTGAGGTGGTTTATGTGGTTAGAGGCTGTTTATGTTGTTAGAGGCTGTTTATGTGGTTAGAGGCGGTTTATGTGGTTTGAGGTGGTTTATGTGGTTTGAGGTGGTTTATGTGGTTAGAGGCTGTTTATGTTGTTAGAGGCTGTTTGAATAGATTAAGGTTAATGAGGGTAGATGCTCTTATAAAAACTGCAGATTATTTATACTTCCAACTTGCTGTCTGTCTGTTTTGCCTTAGCACCTGTAGTATTTGACCAAATGTCTGTCTTGCTCTAGCACCTGTAGTATTTGACCAAATGTCTGCCTTGCTCTAGCACCTGTAGTATTTGACCAAATGTCTGCCTTGCTCTAGCACCTGTAGTATTTGACCAAATGTCTGTCTTGCTCTAGCACCTGTAGTATTTGACCAAATGTCTGTCTTGCTCTAGCACCTGTAGTATTTGACCAAATGTCTGTCTTGCTCTAGCACCTGTAGTATTTGACCAAATGTCTGCCTTGCTCTAGCACCTGTAGTATTTGACCAAATGTCTGTCTTGCTCTAGCACCTGTAGTATTTGACCAAATGTCTGCCTTGCTCTAGCACCTGTAGTATTTGACCAAATGTCTGCCTTGCTCTAGCACCTGTAGTATTTGACCAAATGTCTGTCTTGCTCTAGCACCTGTAGTATTTGACCAAATGTCTGTCTTGCTCTAGCACCTGTAGTATTTGACCAAATGTCTGCCTTGCTCTAGCACCTGTAGTATTTGACCAAATGTCTGTCTTGCTCTAGCACCTGTAGTATTTGACCAAATTTCTGTCTTGCCATAGCACCTGTAGTATTTGACCAAATGTCTGTCTTGCTCTAGCACCTGTAGTATTTGACCAAATTTCTGTCTTGCCATAGCACCTGTAGTATTTGACCAAATGTCTGCCTTGCTCTAGCACCTGTAGTATTTGACCAAATGTCTGTCTTGCTCTAGCACCTGTAGTATTTGACCAAATGTCTGTCTTGCCCTAGCACCTGTAGTATTTGACCAAATGTCTGTCTTGCTCTAGCACCTGTAGTATTTGACCAAATGTCTGTTTTGCTCTAGCACCTGTAGTATTTGACCAAATGTCTGCCTTGCTCTAGCACCTGTAGTATTTGACCAAATGTCTGCCTTGCTCTAGCACCTGTAGTATTTGACCAAATGTCTGTCTTGCTCTAGCACCTGTAGTATTTGACCAAATGTCTGTCTTGCTCTAGCACCTGTAGTATTTGACCAAATATCTGCCTTGCCTTAGCACCTGTAGTATTTGACCAAATGTCTGTCTTGCCATAGCACCTGTAGTATTTGACCAAATGTCTGTCTTGCTCTAGCACCTGTAGTATTTGACCAAATGTCTGTCTTGCTCTAGCACCTGTAGTATTTGACCAAATGTCTGTCTTGCTCTAGCACCTGTAGTATTTGACCAAATGTCTGCCTTGCTCTAGCACCTGTAGTATTTGACCAAATGTCTGTCTTGCTCTAGCACCTGTAGTATTTGACCAAATGTCTGTCTTGCTCTAGCACCTGTAGTATTTGACCGAGTGTCTGTCTTGCTCTAGCACCTGTAGTATTTGACCAAATGTCTGCCTTGCTCTAGCACCTGTAGTATTTGACCAAATGTCTGTCTTGCTCTAGCACCTGTAGTATTTGACCAAATGTCTGCCTTGCTCTAGCATCTGTAGTATTTGACCAAATGTCTGCCTTGCTCTAGCACCTGTAGTATTTGACCAAATGTCTGCCTTGCTCTAGCACCTGTAGTATTTGACCAAATGTCTGTCTTGCTCTAGCACCTGTAGTATTTGACCAAATGTCTGTCTTGCTCTAGCACCTGTAGTATTTGACCAAATGTCTGCCTTGCTCTAGCACCTGTAGTATTTGACCAAATGTCTGCCTTGCTCTAGCACCTGTAGTATTTGACCAAATGTCTGTCTTGCTCTAGCACCTGTAGTATTTGACCAAATGTCTGCCTTGCTCTAGCACCTGTAGTATTTGACCAAATGTCTGTCTTGCTCTAGCACCTGTAGTATTTGACCAAATGTCTGTCTTGCTCTAGCACCTGTAGTATTTGACCAAATGTCTGCCTTGCTCTAGCACCTGTAGTATTTGACCAAATGTCTGTCTTGCTCTAGCACCTGTAGTATTTGACCAAATGTCTGTCTTGCTCTAGCACCTGTAGTATTTGACCAAGTGTCTGTCTTGCTCTAGCACCTGTAGTATTTGACCAAATGTCTGTCTTGCTCTAGCACCTGTAGTATTTGACCAAATGTCTGTCTTGCTCTAGCACCTGTAGTATTTGACCAAATGTCTGTCTTGCTCTAGCACCTGTAGTATTTGACCAAATGTCTGCCTTGCTCTAGCACCTGTAGTATTTGACCAAATTTCTGTCTTGCTCTAGCACCTGTAGTATTTGACCAAATGTCTGTCTTGCTCTAGCACCTGTAGTATTTGACCAAATGTCTGCCTTGCTCTAGCACCTGTAGTATTTGACCAAATGTCTGCCTTGCTCTAGCACCTGTAGTATTTGACCAAATGTCTGTCTTGCTCTAGCACCTGTAGTATTTGACCAAATGTCTGCCTTGCTCTAGCACCTGTAGTATTTGACTAAATGTCTGTCTTGCTCTAGCACCTGTAGTATTTGACCAAATGTCTGTCTTGCTCTAGCACCTGTAGTATTTGACCAAATGTCTGCCTTGCTCTAACACCTGTAGTATTTGACCAAATGTCTGCCTTGCAGCAGTACGTTCGTCACGCTGTGGAGCTGTGTATGAGAATACCAGAGTGTCCACTCCACCCATCCCAAAACAAAGAACTGACCAAGCAAGTGCTGGTGGACTTTGAACCTTTTTTTAGGAGAGGACTTTTTGAAACAGCCAGGAACTTGACCACATGATTGGTGCTTTTTTGTATGTCATATGCTTCAGATGACATGTTAACTTGTGCTTCAGATGACATGTTGACTTGCAATCTAAATGATTGGGTTGTGATTTACAATATTCTTCTACAGCTGACATTTTTCTCAATTTGCATTAAAAATGTTTTTTGTTTTGGTAACTTTAAAAACCACACCACAGATGGCCCCTAACACACCACCACAGATGGCCCCTAACACACCACCACAGATGGCCCCTAACACACCACCACAGATGGCCCCTAACACACCACAGATGGCCCCTGACACACAATTCCACAGATGGCCTCTAACACACCACAGATGGCCCCTAACACACCACAGATGGCCCCTAACACACCACAGATGGCCCCTGACACACCACCACAGATGGCCCCTAACACACCACCACAGATGGCCCCTAACACACCACCACAGATGGCCCCTGACACACCACCACAGATGGCCCCTGACACACCACCACAGATGGCCCCTGACACACCACCACAGATGGCCCCTGACACACCACCACAGATGGCCCCTGACACACCACCACAGATGGCCCCTAACACACCACCACAGATGGCCCCTGACACACCACCACAGATGGCCCCTGACACACCACCACAGATGGCCCCTAACACACCACCACAGATGGCCCCTAACACACCACAGATGGCCCCTGACACACCACAGATGGCCCCTGACACACCACCACAGATGGCCCCTGACATACCACAGATGGCCCCTAACACACCACCACAGATGGCCCCTAACACACCACCACAGATAGCCCCTGACACACCACAGATGGCCCCTAACACACCACCACAGACACCAGAGTTTGACTGCTGTGGATCAAATGATTGCTTGGACATCTACTAGTGGATCAAATGATTGGTTGGACATCTACTAGAGGATCTAGGGAAAGGTTACAGATCAAATAGAGTGCAATAAAAATTGGAAACACTGCGCATTATTTGTCTTGAGTTGTAACCCGAGAAAGTTTGGTCACAAAATCATAAATGTGTAGCCTATATGAAGCGATCACTTTTGATGAGGTCAGCTGTGAAGGTTTATTTAGACCATTTCACATTTGATTGAATAACTTGGTGAACCAAAAAAACATTTTGGTCTCCAGACACTCAGAGGCGTAGCGACCCCTCCTGGGGCGAACTTTCAATTTGGCTCCCTCCCTTCCTCATATATGTATATATATACACACACATATATACATGTATGAGTGTAGGTAGTCCAAACTGAAATTAACTATTGATTGCAGACTTCTGGAGTGAGTATGTCATGAAAGAACTTTTAATTGTAAGCTCTATGCCACAAATTTTATAAAAATATCTCAATAAATAAAAAAGTTATGCGATTTTTAAAAAAGCAAAATTTGCTAAAAAAACTGATTTTCAAAAAGTGTCATTTTTGAGAACCCATATTTTCTAAACTAAATAACATAGAAGTGTAGAAATTGGTAAAGTTACTGCAAAGTTTGTAATATATATGCCCAATTTTCATTTTTTAAAAAATCATTTTTTTTTTCTTTGGACATAGAATAATTCTAAAACTATTGTGTTTGTAACATTAACAGGAAGAATGTGTTCATTATTTTAAAAAATCACATGAGTTGAAATATGATTTTAAAAAATGCCACATTTATTTAGTGCAGAAGAAAAATAATCAAAATTTAGTGGAGTAATGTAATTTAATAAAGACGTGATGCAGCAGTTGATGCTACATTCAAACCTATCGGGTTGATAACTGCTTTGGGGGAACAGTTTTTAAAACCACAACTCCACATCTTTGTATGTCTTGTTTCTCTCAACCTTGATCTTGTGGAGCATCAAGAGTAAGTGATATTTTTTTTTGGGAACTGTAGGTGGGGGGGGGGGGGGCTTGGCCTTCTTCCCTTCGCTTTCAAGGAAAGTTCTGGATAGGCCACCATAAATGTCTCCAGCTATGGAATAATTGATTTAGTGATTAATAAAATATAATTAAATTTACTACTAGCCTATTGTGTAGGCCTACTATTTGTTCTATAACTGGAAACATGAAAAAGCCTGAAAACACCTTTTTGTTAAAAGTAATTTATACTTGATAGTATATTTTTAATAGTAATTCTATTGAATGAAATATTCGTTGCTTGTGCCACAATGGTTGAGATATCCAATGATGAAGGTGCCAAACTGTGGTTCTCAACATCCTATAGGACAACTTAACTGTCCTTCATTGTTACTATATGTATATAAAATAAATAAATAATGAGAAATACTACTAGTACTACTTACACTTACAACTAATATAACATTTAAAACTAAGTCACAACATGTACTATCTTAATAAATTGCACCACCATCTAAAAATTGATCTGGTACATTTTATTAAGGAGACTGGCGCAGCATTTCACATTAATCAGCAGGGGAATCAGAATCAAGAGTGCACAACAGAAAATAAAAAAATTAATCACATTAGTCCTTAAAATTTAGTGTCTTTTGTTTTAAATAAATTGATAAAATGTATAGTTATAATAATTATAAATTTATTTTGTGTTTCATTAATATTTTATAAGTATTTAACCTTCGTTCCCTGTAAATAATTGAGTTCGTCCACATAGTAGCCAGGATTGTCTGGTGTGAAACAGTGTGGGGTCGATCGGTACTCGCAAAACAGTGAAATTTGTTGACGTAACTGATACTTTTCAAACAAATATAAAACACATTCAAACATGTGTTACAGAAATAAAAATACCAGATTACGACAGATAAAGACTTAAACTTTATTGACATAATTTTTATTCTTATAGGACAACTAGAAGTAATTAATTATTTTATTTTTTTGAAAGCCGCAAAAACTGACCCTAAAACGCACGTTTTCGCCAGTTTTGACTACCTAATGAGTGTGTGCGACAGTCCAAAAAAGATTTAATGATTTTGTGAGATTTTCGTTCCTAAAACTTAGCAAATTATCAGGAACATTTCTTTGACTAGTTGTTAGGACCAATCTTTGTCAAGTGCAGTGGTTCCTAAACTTTATCGATTGGCGACCCCCTTTTATAAAAAGTAAGTGACCCGCGACCCCCATAAAATTAAAGCCGAAATTAGTATGGAAATTAATAAGCACTAAAACAAGATTTTTCTATAAGACTTTCAATATTAACTACTCTTGATAACTGTTTTATTAAGATAAGTAAAATTGCATGCTATTTACTCAACATTCGCGGTTAAGTTTTTGTTAACGCCAACCTATGCCATTATCAATATTCACTTTATAATTTATTTCTTAAATATTTTTTTTAAATCGCAGAATAGTGTTAAATATCTATTCT
This sequence comes from Physella acuta, assembly GCF_028476545.2. Taxonomy (NCBI): domain Eukaryota; kingdom Metazoa; phylum Mollusca; class Gastropoda; family Physidae; genus Physella; species Physella acuta. The sequence continues at coordinate 1,201,698 of NW_026731674.1, read as the reverse complement.
CGAAAAGTCAATCAATTTTACGTTTAGGTATGAACTAGGCATGCTGCCCAGCTGTGCTTAGGCTTTCGAAAACATTGAGAATTCGAATGCTTAATTAATTCGCCCGAGGGTCGGTCTACGACCTCAGGAGTTATGAAGAGGTTCCTCCGTGGACATTTTTTTTCGATTTATAGCTCATATAAGGCGCCGGTCAGTCGAGGTCAGTTTTGACCCCATCATCGTAGACTTTTCGGCCAACCGGCCTCCGTGTTCTGTCGCCCCAAGGCAAGATCCTGCCAAATTTGAAGCGCCTACGGCGCCGGGAAGTGCCCTATCGGGCACCCGACAACTTTGCTTTATATATTATAGAAATTAGCAAATTGCATAGATAAACAAAGATTTCAATAAAGTAATTAAGGCCTGAAATACTTTAGTATAGAAATGTATTATTTGAATAGATGAATCTAGAATATCTAGATCTAGAATCCAAATAAATAAAATAAATTTTATGAGTTTAGGCCGGAAAAATTGTATTGTATACATTTCATAGTGTACGTAGATCTAAATCAAATTTGAATGAAATAGTTCACTTCTTTTTATTCTAAACACGGCAGATGACGTCATTAGTTAATGTATAAGCAATAGTGACGTCACAGTTTTATGCGTACTTTTTCACATCTATTAATGCTTTTCCGGTTGCATAAATAATACTGTTTCTCTACATTCGAATACGCCTTTAATTTTTATTTTTCTTCTTTAAATAAAATTGTGGTTATACATTAAAAACATCTAACATATTATTTTTAACAAAAGTCCGTATAAAGTTCTCCATATATCGCTGCCGTTTCAGACGTGATGTCCGGCGAAAATATTTTGCGGACAGACAGAGAGAGAGAGAGAGAGAGAGAGAGAGAGAGAGAAGTGCGCACATGGGGAATTATATATTAGGATGGTGAATACTACACCAAAATTGTGTGAGCAGTTTTTCATCTTACGCGGATTAATTCTGCAAATCAAAGAATTCATCTTGTAATTCGTCGGGAATGCTGGCAACATCAGCTTAGAGATAAAGCGCCGCGGTTCGTTTTCAAGAGATTCAAGATGCCCAGAAATCGCTTCTTTCAAAATTTTAATTATCTCACAATCAGATTCATCCACCACACTGCAGAGTTTCTCAAATGTACAATATTTCCAAGATTTATTTTCTTCGCCAATTTTTCAGCTTTGATAAAAATGCCCCGAGATTATCATGGAAAGTGATAATATTCGTTCATTAAACTTATGTGGATGTTCGAATATATCTGCTTGGTATGATACTCTCTCCACCCACTCTATGTCATTTTAAGTAGGCCCTATACCAAAAGGTCTTGTTTCCTTTGCACTTTCCAAGAACAATTTGATGTAAGATTTCAATTAAAAAACACGATTCACAACAATTCGTTTGACAGCCAGCGTACTGTAGTGTAGAAAAGCAAAACTGTGTGATCTATATTAATTTCTTTGCTCAGTTCTTTGAAGGCTCCAGATTAAATATAAAGTACGACTGTTACTAGCAATGGAGTCTTGATGGCGAGGGCATACTGGTAAATCATGCAGTGGTTAGGGAGCTAAATCTTTTCTGTTTTCTGAAAGCCCGATTTTGACATAAACATAGATGGCGCACCATACGTACAATCCCTCACAGCCGTTTTAACCCATTTTAACCATCCAGTTTTTAAAAAAAAACGTATTTATTTTCTCCATGCTATTTCACAAAATAGCAACTCTTCTTTGCTATCATCCGCATGAATATAGACACAGACCAGCAACTGCGAACACGAACTCACGTCTGTTGATTTATCAACTTGAAAAGCAAACAATGGTGAAAGCTTGATTTCAATAAAAATTTGTTATTTAACATCTACGGACATGTCTGCTATAAGCTGCTGAATAGTATTATTAGGCAGAGATATTTGTTGCATCTTTACTGCACTAGAATCTCCAAGAATTAACTTCACCATCTTCAACAAGCAGCGTTTGATGAGATTTTCTCCTATTGTGTTTTTTTTTTCGTTTTTTTTTTTTCGCTTGGCATTTTCTAACGCTACTTCATATGATGCTTGCACTAATGCTGTGTTTCCTTGGTGAAAACGTTCTGTTCTATCAAGTCTCTGACGTTTGCAACTAGCTTCATACCGACGAAAGAACTACATATCTTTTTTGGTGTGTTCCGAATGACTGGTATTAAATGACGTTTTAGTTTTGAAGATTTCATAAACTCGTGACTGAGAACAACTTTGCACAGTACGCATTGCTTCTTCTCTATTCCATTTCCAGTGATGTTAGTAAAGCCAAATTTCAGATATTCGTTTAAATATTTATGTTTTGTTTCTCATTAGTAAGGTTTAGTGTACCAATCGGCAACCTCCCAGAAAGCCCTTCGTGACCCCAAGTTTGAAAACCCGTGGTCTGGTGATTGACACTTTTCTTCTATCCTCTCTGTGATTTGATCTGATGACTCGTGTCGACAAATGGGAGTTGGGTCGCCTGTTTCTAGTCACCTACAGTCATCTCCACCTACAGCAGGCAGTGGCGTAGACTTGGGGGGGGGGTTATAACCCCTCCCATGGACCCCTATATATATATATATATATATATATATATATATATATATATATGATAGTATACAAATGAAAAAATGTTTGAACCCCTCCCATGACAAATTCCTGGCTACGCCACTGTGGAGGCAGAGCTCGCGCGGCTGGTAAATGTTTTCCTGACTGGCTGTGCCGTGTCTTGCTGTCACTGACAGCGTCACTAGTGTCAGCGATGATGTTTGTGACGTGTGTCCGTCCAGTCGAAGCCATCGCGTGTTGACCTGCGACTGATTGAGAAAATCCTGAGTGCCTAAGTCCATCTAACGTCAAGCAGCCTACGGTCCGCACTACAAAAGTACAAGCAGCTTGTTGAGATCTCAAGGATTGATCAAATCTGGCTCAATATTCAGTGCGTTGACATTCGGCTCATTAGTGACGGCTTCAGTTCAGGGGCGGAACTACAGTGCCGCCAGACCCCGCAATGCGGGGTGGCCCAGGCCGTTTAGGGGCCCCACGGCCGGCCATAATCAATTTTGTAATAGTTAAAAAAATAATTTTCTTGTAAAAAAAAAAACAGATCTACTACAGTAGTGATATTCTACAGTAGCTAACACACGCTGTTTCGTAAAGGAAAAAAAATATATAGGCTTCATGAGTTGTAGTGTGAAAGATAGGCAAATGTTCAAACCACTCACATCACTTATTTCCCTTTTTAAATAGCCAAATATGTGTGCTCTTAAGAAACTTTTAATAGATTTGCACTTAACAAATTAAAAAGCAATTACTTCTCTCAATTTAAAAAAAAATACATAATAAAGAATGACATAGTATAAGAAGGAAATGTATTAAAAACTAATAATGCAAATACAAAAATAAACATAAAAATAAAGATAAGGCGATATACAATTACACATACAAAGCATTCATGCTTGAATATTCTTTTGACCGACATGTAAATGATGAAGCACTATGTCAGACATTGAAACACAGAATTTCAAAACAGACTAATAGCACTCGCACAAATGTTGTGTTGTTGTAACATATATTAATTAAAAATAAATACTAAGAATTTTAATGTATTCAAATTTCGAACAAGCCTATATTAAATAATATAAGTTCATATTTTCTTATTTAATTTATATATATATATATATATATATATATATATATATATATATATATATATATATATATATATATATCTGTGTGTGTGTGTGTGTGTGTGTGTGTGTGTATGTATGTATTTATGGGGCCCAACTTTTTTTTTTGCGGGGTGGCCCTTTTTTTCTAGTTCCGCCACTGCCAAGAGTGCCCAGTATTATTGTCATCATCACTCCCCGTTCGGGCAGATAAAGAGCTGGGTGGAATCAGGGACATTCTACTGCTTAGAACCCGGATTCGATCTCATGACTCTCGGGTTAGCTGTCTAGCCCTCTACCTCTAGGCCAGGCCGTCCCGTAACCAGTTTTATAACCAGCAGTATTTCCCCGTCCAGGGTGGGGAATCGTGACTTACACGAAATATGTATATATATACGAGAGAAATGGCCCGTTGAGGAAGGATACAACGGGCGCTAGGTTGATAGTGCTGTCTATTTTCTCGGTACTTTAATTTATACAACATATAGTCATAGGCATATCCCTAAACCATGCACCTAATCTCATTCATGACAAAAGTCGCATTCAGAGTTTCTTTCAGGCAACTCTACTTGGGAGGATGGGGCTTCGCCCCCCTCCCCCCCCCCCCCCCCCCCCACACACACTCCAAAACATGTCTACCGTCACATTCAACGAAATATATTTATATACTTTTTCCAGTGTCCGCCACCTCCCAGAAAATTCTACCCCCGCCCCCGAAAATTTCAAGTACCCCCCACCCCTCTCCGGGGAGGAAAAAGTCTGAAAGAAACACTGGTCGCATTTGTAGATCATACAAACTAAAGGAAGAATCTGGGCGGGGCTTCGCCCCTACCGGAAGAGATGCTTGAAAAAAAAAACTGCACGCTAAACATTTTTTAGATTAAAAAAGTTCCCCCCCCCCCACCCCCTCCGGGAAGGAAAAAGTCTGAAAGAAACACTGGTGTCGCGCTTAGCCACTACCCGAAGAATTGCATTAAAGAAATTGCAAGAAAACCACTTTTTAGATTAGACACATTAATTAGGCGGTAATTTTATTATAGAGTATCGATGAAGAAATTTCTTTTGAGTTGGGAAGGGGGGGGGGGGGCTCAGACGTTCTTACGCGGGGGGTGGGGCTTCGCCCCTACCCGAAGAATTGTATGCAAGAAACTCTTCACGCAAACCATTTAGATTAGACAAATTTCCTTTTTATTCAATGTTTACTCGAGAATCAATGACGTCATATTACTGTGTGCACTCTCCGGCTTGAGATTATTTTCTACTCTATGCTAAATGTGACCGCGTCATACTTCGTTTTCGAATTACTGTGCATGTTTTTATTTTGCTTGTGTTTTCTCTAGAGCGTTCTTGTCAGATAGATACATAGATAGACAGACAGCGAAACTATTAGTATTAATAAGGGCCACCCCGCAAAAAAAAATGTTGGGCCCCATGCATATATATATATATATATATATATATATATATATATATATATATATATATATATATATATATATATATATATGGGGCCCAACATTTTTTTTTGCGGGGTGGCCCTTATTAATACTAATAGTTTCGCTATATATATATATATATATATATATATATATATATATATATATATATATATATATATATATATATATATATGGGGCCCAACATTTTTTTTTGCGGGGTGGCCCTTATTAATACTAATAGTTTCGCTATATATATATATATATATATATATATATATATATATATATATATATATATATATATATATATATATATATCAGTAGCGTACGCAGGGGGGGAGCAGGGGGAGCGGCTGCTCCCCCTCTGGCCATTTTCAGCAAAGTGGCGCCTTTTTGGAAACTTTTTAAACTCAAAGTTTTAAACAATGATATTTGTTAAAAAAATATTTTTGGTCGGGACATCTATGTAAATCACAAGATTTCTTTTCATGCAGCAATTAAGCATTATTGTACTAGTCTAGTAGTGTATACGTTTAAAACACGTATTAACAGCTGCATCAGTTTGCCATTCTAAAAATAACCATTACGATGCTTTGCAATGTTTAAAAAACCTCTACGGGTAGTATCACTTGGCAAGAGGGGTGTTAAGTTTAAGGCAACTGTATAATGTATTTGCTTACGAATAATTGAATTAGAAAATGTTATACATAAAATTTCATACATAATTACTTTATATATAGGCCTACAGTTTGAATCGTGTGATTAATTATTTTTTTTTAAAATTACAATACAGAAACAAATACAACTGATGTGGCACCTCTATTTAAATTTACTTATGAGCAAACTGCGTAGTGGTGGGGAAATTTTGACAAGGTCAACAAAGTCATCACAATGAAGTAGTAGTATTCTTACAGTTTGGGCGATGGTGATTACGATTACAAATTATATGTAACAGTTACAACTCCCCTCCTCCATGGCCCCTCTGTAAAAAAAATATTGTCATAATACCACTGCTAATTATTTAAATCTATTTCTGTAATATATATTTGTGTAAAATATATTTGCGTAATATATATGTATGTTTAGAACAGTCATCTAAAAACTGACACTATGTTCACTCTCAGTTGGTTATCTCTCTCCCCCCCCCCCCCCCCAGACACACCTCACCACCACAATTGTGTAGAGCTACATGTCACACCTAGGTAAACACTGGGTTGGATAATTGACCTAAAGTGACCGGACAGTGGTGAATGAAGTTTAACCCCGCCCCTTAACCCATCCCAAACTGATCTGTTAAGTACATGTAGAAAAACGCGTAATGATGTATCAAAGTACCATGGCGCCAAAAATTTAGTTTTTTAAACGTAAAACTCCGTGAATATTGTTTTTGCAATTACCAGTAAAAAGGTGTGTGATCATTACAGTGATCTAACCCATACCTATCACTATGTTAAAAAAATGATATTTAAAGAACACAAAGAAGCAGTAGATAATTAAAAATATATGATTTGAACTAAAGACCATTATTTAGTTAAATGTAAGCTACTGTTCCGATCTAACCCATACCTATCACTATGTTAAAAAAATGATCTTTAAAGAACACAAAGAAGCAGTAGATAATTAAAAATATATGATTTGAACTAAAGACCATTATTTAGTTAAATGTAGGCTACTGTTCCGATCTAACCCATACCTATCACTATGTTAAAAAATGATCTTTAAAGAACACAAAGAAGCAGTAGATAATTAAAAATATATGATTTGAACTAAAGACCATTATTTAGTTAAATGTAGGCTACTGTTCCGAGTGTTTTTATATTATATCAAAAAGCGTGGTTTTATACAAACTCTAATTTTAAAAAACTTTCATTATGCTGTAATACTTTAGCATTTATGATGACGATATATTAAATTCTGATTATAGACAAAAACACTTTGTAAACACGAATAGTGTTAAACAATTTTATTGTATTCTAAAGTAATTATTTATTTGTTTTGACATTTATAATTAAATGTGTAAATATATACATAGTTATATTAAGAGAGTGATTATTTCCCCTATTTCACTTGTCTTAAATAATTTCCCAGGAATTATTATGTAAGAAATTTTTTTTACAAGAATTACAAAACAGATAGTGTTACGTTTATTGTTTTTGGTTGTAGTGTGTATATATACTTTTTTTAGCGCAATTTCCATTCTGGAGAATTGCGTTTATTAACTCGTCTTTTCTGGGAATGAATGGATGAATGGATGGATGGATGTGTGTCCGCAGCTTTAAGTCGTATCTCCTCCTCAACAAAGCAATATCGAGGACTAGTTCCAAAAGCAATTATGTTACGAGGATGAACATAGGCCATAAAAATTCCGGGGTTCTTTCATGGATTTCCCGGAAAGGCCAAAAAACCTCGAAAAAATGTAGTTTTTGGCCCATAACTCGGCAACCAGACCACTTAGCGACTTGAAACATGTACCAATCGATTTCTGCCATAATTTAGAACAATATTGCCGAAGAAAGTTTTCAAAAATATCCTTTCGTTTGGTCACAAAAATTTTTTTGAATTAATTAAAATTTGGACCGAATTAGTAGGCATTTTATGCAACCACACCACACGCGTCATCACGTTCAATAGCTGCGCCATCACGTTCAATGGCTGCGACGTCACGTTCGGTAGCTGGGCGCGCAATGGTTTTTAGTCATGTTACTCTATTGTAAATAAAACATGTAAAATACTGAAAAAAAATTAATAAAAAACGTTTTAATAACTAACCAATGGTTTTACTAACCCTGCTCTTGATTTACGCTACGACAGAGCTATTTTTAGATAACATAAGGAAATTGCGCTAAAATTGTCACTAGACTTTTTTTAATTACTTGTTTTGTTTAGATTGATACAATTTTTGTTTTTTCGGCATGCATTGTGTTTTTTTTCTTATTTCTTCAGAGTGCTACTTTCAATTTATCTTACATCATATCGAAGTAATGACATACAGCTAGTAATTTTATATATATATATATATATATATATATATATATATATATATATATATATATATATATATATATATATATATATATATATATATATATATATGTATGGGGCCCAACATTTTTTTTTTGCGGGGTGGCCTTTTTTTTCTAGTTCCGCCACTGCTTCAGTTAAATGGTCGGGTGATATGGCCAGCACGGGTGTTGTGGCCAGCTTTAACAAATCAGGTGATTTGACGTCACACAAATTAAGTTTTGTGATAGTGATACTAATGATACTAATGATACTAATGATACTACTTGTTTGTCACTGGGCTGAATTCGCTTGGCGGTGAAAGATAAACGGCAGTTGAAAAGGCTGTAGACTAAAAGATGGCCATGTAGAATATAAAAACAGTTTTGACACACAACAGACACCTAACATCAACAGAGTTTAATTTGGATCAAACCATGACAATTATTCCCCCCCCCCCCCCCCCCAGAGACCTCCCTAAACTATGAGTGTTGTCAACTTCCCAATGTTTTACGGCGATCGGATGAAAAGTGCAGTTCAGTAAACCAATGTTTTAAAGTTAGGATTGCTTCAATACGTTACCAATCGTGTATTTTTAGACGTGTGACTTCACTTTTTGAGTAAAACGCACGAGAAGTTCTAAAATCGTTATTTTTTAGAAGTGTAACTTATCTGGCCAAACTAAATGTATTACCAATCGTGTATTTTTAGACGCGTGACCTTGTTTTCTAAAATCTGAGTGATTTGAATGTAAACAAAGAAGGCGTTGGTATTTCTTGGATTGAGGCGTTGGTTTGTCCACACTCTCGCCCCGAGCACCACAGGGCGTGTACGTTAATTATCTTCCGCAATAGGGCTGGTAAGTAGGTCAATAAACAGTTCTATTTCTATGGTCTATGGGGAGTAACTAAATATATATCTTTTTTATATTATTAGTTTATCAAGAGTTCCTATCCCTACTTGTTAAAAAAAATCTCCTAATTTAAATTAAAAAAAAAAAATTTCGTCCTGAAATCTTTAAAAAAAAAATCTTTTAAATAGATTTTTAATAAAAATATTGTCAACCATTTGTAATTTTTCTTTAAAAAATTAACGCAAGTGGCTGTAATTTAATAAAGCCTTATAAAATTATATTGGATATATTTTATATCCGTATCACCCCAAACAATAATGTATAGTTTTGTAACATGTAACCTAATGAATATTGTCAGGACAAGAAAATTTCATTATCCTTTAGTGCTCTTTTTTTTCTGAAGTTTAATGTTTAAAATCTAAAGGGAAAAAAATAGAGACAACTCTTACATGACAATACGAAAACAAAAATATTCATTCTTTTCTCCCTTTGACCGTAAAAGGCTCTGCGCTACTTTTTAGCGCAATTTCCATACTGACAATTGCGATTATTAATTCGTTATTTCTGGATGGATGGATGTGTGTCCGCAGCTTTAAGTCGTATCTCCTCCTCAACGAAGCAATATAGATAGCAAATATGATAAGCAAGTTCCGAGGATGATTGTGGGTCAAAAAATTCCCGGAATTCCTTCCTGGATTTCCCGGAAGAGCCAAAAAACCTCGAAAAAAATGCAGTTTTTGGCCCATATCTTGGGAACCAGACCACTTAGCGACTTGAAACATTTACCAATCGATTCCTGACATAATTTAGAACAATATTGCCGAAAAAAGTTTTCAAAAATATCCTTTCGTTCGGTCACAAAAAATTAATTAAGGAAATTGCGGTTAAATTGTCACTAGACTTTTTATTAACTTGTTTGTTATTTAATTTCTTCATTCCGCTTACCGTAACTCGATCAAGATAAAAAATCATCCGTTAAGAAAAACAAATCGCAGAGTGGCAGCAGAGAGTGTGGACGACAGCCAGTAAACTTCGTTACTTTTCATTCTGTTCCTACTTTTCTAGCCCTAACCCTAGGTCACTGCGCATGCGCAGAGCTATCTTTTGCCGACTAAGTGGAGACGTTGGGGAGAAAAATCTTCCGAGTAGTCACTTCGTAATTAAATAGCTTCACATCTAAACACACCCTGTTTACAAGCGTAGTTCACACGCTAAAACAGTGGACTCGTAGCGTTCAAATTTACATTAATAACTTGTACTAATTAAACCAAAATGACATTCAATCTTAAAATTCATTTATCAAAATGGAAATGAAACTCTAAAAATGGTACTTACAACTTGTTTGAAGGCTCTAGCAAGGGTAAAATCCGTTTAGCATCATCGGTCGTCAACCTTTAAAACCGTTCGGCGAGCTACTCACTTATAAAAGTGAACTTTACATCGGTGTAAAAATTGAAACAATTAGTTTGTTTTCGTGTATATATCGTCATTTAAAAACTGATTTTTTAAAATGAAACAAACAAGTTATTTTTTTCAATTTATACATCAAAAAAATCTTTAAAATAATATTAAGATTATGATTTTACGATGCTTAGCCGCGACCAAATGAAACAGTGTGGGGTCGATCGGTACTCGCAAAACGGTGAAATTTGTTGACGTAACTGAAACTTTTCAAACAAATATGAAACACATTCAAAAATGTGCTACAGATATAAAAATACCAGAATTCGACAAAGACTTAAACTTTATTCTTATAGCACAACCGTAAAAAATTACCCCAAAACGCACTTTTTCGCCAGTTTGGACTAATATAACCTCTCAAACATGGTACTTTTTATAAAGGCTGTTGGAAAAAAGAAGTTAAAAACCAATGTTTTAAAACGTCATATCTTTTTTACTACTTGAGATATACGAACAAATTTAGTGCCCACTATCTTAGAATCGTTGAGCGGAAAAAAGTCACAGGAAAAAAAAACCACAGAAAAAAAGTCACAGTTTTTGCTAGGAAAAAAAGTCACAGAAAAAAAAGTCACAAAAATCTTTTTAGAAATATTTTGATTTATTTGTTAAGAATTGTAAAATTTTGTAAGTTTATTGTTGTGGGTTGTATTTTTTTATAGCATAAATTATTTATAGACGTTAAAAGCATTATGGTTTATAACAATTGTAAGTAAAAATACTCTAACATAATTTACACAATAACCTCAACTTTTGTTAGAGAAGTTAATTATAAAAGAAATTTAGGCACATCATTGTGCTTTGCATATGTTTTGCCGTAGGCTATTTTATGGTCGGCCTCACCTCTGTAGGCATTGTCCGAATATATTTTGTGTTGTTGACGTTATGCGTCAATGACAGCCTTTGAACCTTGTCGGCTTTCTGTTTTGATACCAAGCTTTGTTATGTAATGAGCGTGATAAATGTGGTCAGTAAAGGTGGTTGAACTAAGCATAATTATTGTTGCAATGAGTTGAGAGCAGTAAGTCAGATGGTATTTAAAAAAAAAAAAACATGATGGAAATGGCGGCCTTTGGAGCATTCAATTAAATGCTATTAATATTATGTTTAACATAATTACAATCAAACACTTCATACTAAATATTTTTAGATGGATTTAAAAAATTACTATATGCGTATACAACCTGCACACATTACATTACATTTAATTAACCCTAAGTTAATTTGCACTCTCTGAATATTTAATACATAAAAATATTAACAAATTCCATGTAAATATATATTTGTGACTTTTTTCCTGTTTTTTTTTTCCTGTGACTTTTTTTCCCAACAATCTTAGAATCATGAGTTCTTGACAACTTTCAAAAAAGCTCTGGAACCGTTTTAAAAAATCAGTTTGACACCCCTAGTTCCAGTACAGCCAATCAATGTTAGTGTTACAGAACAACCTTCAGTTTATAACATACGGTTTGCTGAAAATAAATAGAAATGTAGTTTAAGTTAAACTCAAAAAAATTATTTTGAGGTTCTCTGGATAGGCAGAATTCATAAAATTGATTCTAAAAATATTAAATTTCTGTTTTATTTTCAGGAATTTTTTTTCCCCGCTGCTATACTCTAGAGGTAAAAATCTTAAAAAACAAAACTGATGGAAGAATTCGTATCAACTCATGTTCATTACATATTGTAGGGTCATTTCTTTTCTCCTCTTTAGTATTGGTGCATTATTACATAAACGTTCTTTATGAATTTTTTTTGTTTTTGTTTAAATCATTTAAATGGTTTTGTTGTTTGTACAGGGTGATGTATGCTTCGTTTTGTGTAGCACAAATACTGGTCCCTGCTGGTCCCTGAAGTTTTGTGTAGCACAAATACTGGTCCCTGCTGGTCCCTGAAGTTTTGTGTAGCACAAATACTGGTCCCTGAAGTTTTGTGTAGCACAAATACTGGTCCCTGAAGTTTTGTGTAGCACAAATACTGGTCCCTGCTGGTCCCTGCAGTTTTGTGTAGCACAAATACTGGTCCCTGCTGGTCCCTGAAGTTTTGTGTAGCACAAATACTGGTCCCTGAAGTTTTGTGTAGCACAAATACTGGTCCCTGCTGGTCCCTGAAGTTTTGTGTAGCACAAATACTGGTCGCACAAATACTGGTCCCTGAAGTTTTGTGTAGCACAAATACTGGTCCCTGCTGGTCCCTGAAGTTTTGTGTAGCACAAATACTGGTCCCTGAAGTTTTGTGTAGCACAAATACTGGTCCCTGAAGTTTTGTGTAGCACAAATACTGGTCCCTGCTGGTCCCTGCAGTTTTGTGTAGCACAAATACTGGTCCCTGCTGGTCCCTGAAGTTTTGTGTAGCACAAATACTGGTCGCACAAATACTGGTCCCTGAAGTTTTGTGTAGCACAAATACTGGTCCCTGCTGGTCCCTGAAGTTTTGTGTAGCACAAATACTGGTCCCTGAAGTTTTGTGTAGCACAAATACTGGTCCCTGCTGGTCCCTGAAGTTTTGTGTAGCACAAATACTGGTCCCTGCTGGTCCCTGAAGTTTTGTGTAGCACAAATACTGGTCCCTGAAGTTTTGTGTAGCACAAATACTGGTCCCTGCTGGTCCCTGAAGTTTTGTGTAGCACAAATACTGGTCCCTTCTGGTCCCTAAGTTTTGTGTAGCACAAATACTGGTCCCTGAAGTTTTGTGTAGCACAAATACTGGTCCCTGCTGGTCCCTGAAGTTTTGTGTAGCACAAATACTGGTCCCTGAAGTTTTGTGTAGCACAAATACTGGTCCCTGAAGTTTTGTGTAGCACAAATACTGGTCCCTGCTGGTCCCTGAAGTTTTGTGTAGCACAAATACTGGTCGCACAAATACTGGTCCCTGAAGTTTTGTGTAGCTGGTGACATGGCCCTCTCACAAGCAACTGGTGACATGGCCCTCTCACAAGCAACTGGTGACATGGCCCTCTCACAAGCAACTGGTGACATGGCCCTCTCACAAGCAACTGGTGACATGGCCCTCTCACAACCAACTGGTGACATGGCCCTCTCACAACCAACTGGTGACATGGCCCTCTCACAAGCAACTGGTGACATGGCCCTCTCACAAGCAACTGGTGACATGGCCCTCTCACAAGCAACTGGTGACATGGCCCTCTCACAAGCAACTGGTGACATGGCCCTCTCACAAGCAACTGGTGACATGGCCCTCTCACAAGCAACTGGTGACATGGCCCTCTCACAACCAACTGGTGACATGGCCCTCTCACAAGCAACTGGTGACATGGCCCTCTCACAAGCAACTGGTGACATGGCCCTCTCACAAGCAACTGGTGACATGGCCCTCTCACAAGCAACTGGTGAGATGGCCCTCTCACAACCAACTGGTGACATGGCCCTCTCACAAGCAACTGGTGACATGGCCCTCTCACAAGCAACTGGTGAGATGGCCCTCTCACAAGCAACTGGTGACATGGCCCTCTCACAACCAACTGGTGACATGGCCCTCTCACAAGCAACTGGTGACATGGCCCTCTCACAACCAACTGGTGACATGGCCCTCTCACAAGCAACTGGTGACATGGCCCTCTCACAAGCAACTGGTGACATGGCCCTCTCACAAGCAACTGGTGACATGGCCCTCTCACAAGCAACTGGTGACATGGCCCTCTCACAAGCAACTGGTGACATGGCCCTCTCACAAGCAACTGGTGACATGGCCCTCTCACAACCAACTGGTGACATGGCCCTCTCACAAGCAACTGGTGACATGGCCCTCTCACAAGCAACTGGTGAGATGGCCCTCTCACAAGCAACAGGTGACATGGCCCTCTCACAAGCAACTGGTGACATGGCCCTCTCACAAGCAACTGGTGACATGGCCCTCTCACAAGCAACTGGTGACATGGCCCTCTCACAACCAACTGGTGACATGGCCCTCTCACAAGCAACTGGTGACATGGCCCTCTCACAAGCAACTGGTGACATGGCCCTCTCACAAGCAACTGGTGACATGGCCCTCTCACAAGCAACTGGTGACATGGCCCTCTCACAAGCAACTGGTGAGATGGCCCTCTCACAAGCAACTGGTGACATGGCCCTCTCACAAGCAACTGGTGAGATGGCCCTCTCACAACCAACTGGTGACATGGCCCTCTCACAAGCAACTGGTGACATGGCCCTCTCACAAGCAACTGGTGACATGGCCCTCTCACAAGCAACTGGTGACATGGCCCTCTCACAAGCAACTGGTGACATGGCCCTCTCACAACCAACTGGTGAGATGGCCCTCTCACAAGCAACTGGTGACATGGCCCTCTCACAACCAACTGGTGTCATGGCCCTCTCACAAGCAACTGGTGACATGGCCCTCTCACAAGCATCTGGTGACATGGCCCTCTCACAACCAGCTAGTGACATGGCCCTCTCACAACCAACTGGTGACATGGCCCTCTCACAACCAACTGGTGAGATGGCCCTCTCACAAGCAACTGGTGACATGGCCCTCTCACAACCAACTGGTGACATGGCCCTCTCACAACCAACTGGTGAGATGGCCCTCTCACAAGCAACTGGTGACATGGCCCTCCTACAGGCTTACTGAGCCCCTCACATACCACTAAACAACAAAAGACTAGAAAGGTGTTCATAAAATATTTTCAACATTTTAAAACTGGTTACAGAACTTCCATGTCCACATCCAGGCAATATTTACATCAGTCAGTCAGGCAATAAAACAACAGGAAAATGTGGGGGGGGGGGGGGAATCAAGGGAAAAATTGTTTGTTATAACATTGTAAAATCAATTAAAAAAACAGATGAGATAATGGTCCTCATATGCCCCATAGCTCAACACACCCACACCATTGCGTCAACTTGACATCCCAATTATCAGGTCAACTGTACTCCCCCCCCCCCCCCCATTTGGTCAACTGCATCCCCACAATTTGTCTTTGGTAGATGAGATGAAAAGAGCAGTCATCTCTTGTTGCTAGCCTCCCCCGCTCCATCCGGAGTCTCCAGAACATTCTGCAGGGCGTTGGGTGTCAGCCACTCTTTAGGCAGGGCTCTCTCAAGAAATGGAATACACGAGCTGACATAGGCCAGGCGGTTGACCCAGCTAGGCAGCTCTTTACCACACAGTATCTACAGACAGACATGAGAGATAGTGACATGGGGGAGATGGTGACATGGGGGGACATGGTGACATGGGGGGAAATGGTGACATGGGGGGAAATGGTGACATGAGGGGAGATGGTTACATGAGGGGAGATGGTGACATGAGGGGAGATGGTGACATGAGGGGAGATGGTGACATGGGGGGGAGATGGTGACATGGGGGGAGATGGTGACATGGGGGAGATGGTGACATGAGAGATGGTGACATGGGGGGAGATGGTGACATGGGGGAGATGGTGACATGAGAGATGGTGACATGAGGGGAGATGGTGACATGGGGAGATGGTGACATGGGGGAGATGGTGACATGAGGGGAGATGGTGACATGGGGGAGATGGTGACATGAGGGGAGATGGTGACATGAGGGGAGATGGTGACATGGGGGGAGATGGTGACATGGGGGAGATGGTGACATGAGAGATGATGACATGAGGGGCGATGGTGACATGGGGAGATGGTGACATGGGGAGATGGTGACATGGGGGAGATGGTGACATGAGAGATGGTGACATGAGGGGAGATGGTGACATGGGGAGATGGTGACATGGGGGGGGAGATGGTGACATGGGGGAGGTGGTGACATGGGGGGAGATGGTGACATGGGGGAGATGGTGACATGGGGGGAGATGGTGACATGGGGGGAGATGGTGACATGGGGGGAGATGGTGACATGGGGGAGATTGTGACATGAGAGATGGTGACATGAGGGGAGATGGTGACATGGGGGGGAGATGGTGACATGGGGGGGGAGATGGTGACATGGGGGGAGATGGTGACATGAGGAGAGATGGTGACAAGAGGGGAAATGGTGACATGAGGAGAGATGGTGACATGAGAGATGGTGATATGGGGGGACATGAGGAGAGATGGTGACATGAGGAGAGATGGTGACATGGGGAGATGGTGAAAAGAGGGGAAATGGTGACATGAGGAGAGATGGTGACATGAGGAGAGATGGTGACATGAGAGATAGTGATATGGGGGGACATGAGGAGAGATGGTGACATGAGAGATAGTGATATGGGGGGACATGAGGAGAGATGGTGACATGAGGAGAGATGGTGACATGGGGAGATGGTGACAAGAGGGGAAATGGTGACATGAGGAGAGATGGTGACATGGGGAGAGATGGTGACATGAGGAGAGATGGTGACATGGGGGAGATGGTGACATGGGGGGGGGGATGGTGACATGACAGGAGATGGTGACATGAGGGGAGATGGTGACATGAGGAGAGATGGTGACATGGGGGGAGATGGTGACATGACAGGAGATGGTGACATGAGGGGAGATGGTGACATGGGGGAGATGGTGACATGGGGGAGATGGTGACATGGGGGGAGATGGTGACATGGGGGAGATGGTGACATGAGAGATGGTGACATGAGGGGAGATGGTGACATGGGGGGAGATGGTGACATGGGGGGAGATGGTGACATGGGGGAGATGGTGACATGACAGGAGATGGTGACATGGGGGGAGATGGTGACATGAGGGGAAATGGTGACATGAGGAGAGATGGTGACATGGGGGGAGATGGTGACATGGGGGGGGGGGAGATGGTGACATGACAGGAGATGGTGACATGAGGGGAGATGGTGACATGAGGGGAGATGGTGACATGGGGGGAGATGGTGACATGGGGGAGATGGTGACATGGGGAGATGGTGACATGGGGGGAGATGGGGAGATGGTGACATGGGGAGATGGTGACAAGAGGGGAAATGGTGACATGAGGAGAGATGGTGACATGGGGGGAGATGGTGACATGGGGGGAGATGGTGACATGAGGGGAGATGGTGACATGGGTGGAGATGGTGACATGGGGGAGATGGTGACATGACAGGAGATGGTGACATGAGGGGAGATGGTGACATGAGAGATGGTGACATGGGGGAGATGGTGACATGGGGGAGATGGTGACATGGGGGGAGATGGTAACATGGGGGGGAGATGGTGACATGGGGGAGATGGTGACATGAGGGGAGATGGTGACATGGGGGGAGATGGTGACATGAGGGGAGATTGTGACTTGGGGGGAGATGGTGACATGAGGAGAGATGGTGACATGAGAGATGGTGATATGGGGGGACATGAGGAGAGATGGTGATATGAGGAGAGATGGTGACATGAGGGGAGATGGTGACAAGAGCGGAAATGGTGACATGAGGAGATGGTGACATGAGAGGAGATTGTGACATGAGAGATGGTGACATGGGGGGACATGAGGAGAGATGGTGACATGACAGGAGATGGTGACATGGGGGGAGATGGTGACATGAGGGGAAATGGTGACATGAGGGGAAATGGTGACATGAGGAGAGATGGTGACATGGGTGGGGAGATGGTGACATGGGGGGAGATGGTGACATGACAGGAGATGGTGACATGAGGGGAGATGGTGACATGAGGGGAGATGGTGACATGGGGAGATGGTGACATGGGGGGAGATGGTGACATGGGGGAGATGGTGACATGGGGAGATGGTGACAAGAGGGGAAATGGTGACATGAGGAGAGATGGTGACATGAGGGGAGATTGTGACATGAGAGATGGTGACATGGGGGGACATGAGGAGAGATGGTGACATGACAGGAGATGGTGACATGGGGGGAGATGGTGACATGAGGGGAAATGGTGACATGAGGAGAGATGGTGACATGGGGGGGAGATGGTGACATGGGGGGAGATGGTGACATGAGGGGAGATGGTGACATGAGGGGAGATGGTGACATGGGGAGATGGTGACATGGGGGGAGATGGTGACATGGGGGGACATGAGGGGAGATGGTGACATGAAGGGACATGAAGGGAGATGGTGACATGGGGGGAGATGGTGACATGGGGGGAGATGGTGACATGGGGAGAGATGGTGACATGGGGAGAGATGGTGACATGGGGAGAGATGGTGACATGGGGGAGATGGTGACATGGGGAGATATGGTGACATGGGGGAGATGGTGACACGAGCTGACATAGGCCAGGCGGTTGACCCAGCTAGGCAGCTCTTTAACACACAGAATCTACAGACAGACATGAGGGGAGATGGTGACACGAGGGGAGATGGTGACATGAGGGCAAATGGTGACATGGGGGAGATGGTGACATGAGAGATGGTGACATGGGGGGAGATGGTGACATGGGGGGAGATGGTGACATGGGGGGAGATGGTGACATGGGGGGAGATGGTGACATGAAGGATGGTGACATGAGGGGAGATGGTGACATGAGGGGAGATGGTGACATGAGGGGAGATGGTGACAGGAGGGGAGATGGTGACATGAGGGGAGATGGTGACATGGGGGAGATGGTGACATGACAGGAGATGGTGACATGACAGGAGATGGTGACATGGGGGGAGATGATGACATGAGGAGAGATGGTGACATGAGGGGAGATGGTGACATGAGAGATGGTGACATGAGGGGAGATGGTGACATGAGGGGAGATGGTGACATGAGGGGAGATGGTGACATAAGGGGAGATGGTGACATGACAGGAGATGGTGACATGAGAGATGGTGACAACAAAAGCTGTAAAATGCTGGACTAGTGGCTCTGATGACTTACCTGAACCAGGGATGATGTAAAATGATTACAATTTTTGTTTAACAAATGATACTGATCTCCACGAAATTCTTTTCCCAATTCTTCTGTGATCTTTCTCACATCATTGGCTGTAAAGTCTGTGTAGCCTATAGGTATGGCCTCTCTAACCAATGGATGATACCAAGTGGATTAGTGAATGGATGACATCAAGTCAATTAGTGAATGGATGACATCAAGTCAATTAGTGAATGGATGATACCAAGTGGATTAGTGAATGGATGACACCAAGTCAATTAGTGAATGGATGACACCAAGTCAATTAGTGAATGGATGACACCAAGTCAATTAGTGAATGGATGACATCAAGTCAATTAGTGAATGGATGACACCAAGTCAATTAGTGAATGGATGACACCAAGTCAATTAGTGAATGGATGACACCAAGTCAATTAGTGAATGGATGACACCAAGTCAATTAGTGAATGGATGACACCAAGTCAATTAGTGAATGGATGACACCAAGTCAATTAGTGAATGGATGACACCTAGTCAATTAATGAATGGATGACATCAGGTCAATTAGTGAATGGATGACACCAAGTCAATTAGTGAATGGATGACACCAAGTCAATTAGTGAATGGATGACACCAAGTCAATTAATGAATGGATGACATGTGACCTACTTGAACTTGAATTGCTCCCCAAGGTCGTCAGCATCTCGTGGTTCTATCTCAAAAACACCTGACAGGGGTAAAGGATGTCCTCCATAGGCAAACTCTAGGCAAACATTAGGCAAACATTAGGCAAACTGGTTATATGTGAAATATTAGGCAAACTGGTTATATGTGAAATATTAGGCAAACTGGTTATCTGTGAAATTTCAGGCAAACTGGTTATATGTGAAATATCAGGCAAACTGGTTATATGTGAAATATTAGGCAAACTGGTTATATGTGAAATATTAGGCAAACTGGTTATATGTGAAATATTAGGCAAACTGGTTATATGTGAAATATTAAGCAAACAGGTTATATGGGAAATATCAGGCAAACTGGATCAGGAATGTACTCTGTATAGCCAGGCAAGAGTCAGACACTTGCCCCAGCCCACCCCACTCAGGGAAAAATTATATGGGACATCTGACAAACTGGAAACCACAGTCCGGTTTGTCCACGAAGTTGGACTTGTTGTCTGAATCCTCCACCATATTCAAAAATTAAGAACGAAGAAGAAGAAGAAGAAGGCAAACTGGTTATATGTGAAATATCAGGCAAACTGGTTATATGTGAAACATTAGGCAAACTGGTTATATGTGAAATATTAGGCAAACTGGTTATATGGGAAATATCAGGCAAACTGGTTATATGTGAAATATCAGGCAAACTGGTTATATGTGAAACATTAGGCAAACTGGTTATATGTGAAATATTAGGCAAACTGGTTATATGGGAAATATCAGGCAAACTGGTTATATGTGAAATATCAGGCAAACTGGTTATATGTGAAATATCAGGCAAACTGGTTATATGTGAAATATCAGGCAAACTGGTTATATGTGAAATATTAGGCAAACTGGTTATATGTGAAATATCAGGCAAACTGGTTATATGTGAAACATTAGGCAAACTGGATATATGTGAAATATTAGGCAAACTTAAGGAGCCAACAATAGTTAAAATGACCCTACCTGTACCATAAACCTGCACACCAGAGTGAAAGACACCAATACCAAGTGATGAAGTGTACTCGTTCATCCAGTACTGAAACAATCAAGTCATAGGTCACTAGCCATAAAGTCATAGGTCACTAGCCATAAAGTCATAGGTCACTAGCCATAAAGTCATAGGTCACTAGCCATAAAGTCATAGGTCACTAGCCATAAAGTCATAGGTCACTAGCCATAAAGTCATAGGTCACTAGCCATAAAGTCATAGGTCACTAGCCATAAAGTCATAGGTCACTAGCCATAAAGTCATAGGTCACTAGCCATAAAGTCATAGGTCACTAGCGATAAAGTCATAGGTCACTAGCCATAAAGTCATAGGTCACTAGCCATAAAGTCAAAGGTCACTAGCCATAAAGTCATAGGTCACTAGCCATAAAGTCATAGAACTTTGTCACAAGCCATAAAGTCATAGAACTTTGTCACAAGCCATAAAGTTATAGGTCACTAGCCATAAAGTCATAGGTCACTAGCCATAAAGTCATAGAACTTTGTCACAAGCCATAAAGTCATAGAACTTTGTCACTAGCCATAAAGTCATAGAACTTTGTCACTAGCCATAAAGTCATAGGTCACTAGCCATAAAGTCATAGGTCACAAGCCATAAAGTCATAGAACTTTGTCACTAGCCATAAAGTCATAGAACTTTGTCACAAGCCATAAAGTCATAGGTCACTAGCCATAAAGTCATAGGTCACTAGCCATAAAGTCATAGGTCACTAGCCATAAAGTCATAGGTCACTAGCCATAAAGTCATAGGTCACTAGCGATAAAGTCATAGGTCACTAGCCATAAAGTCATAGGTCACTAGCCATAAAGTCATAGGTCACTAGCCATAAAGTCATAGGTCACTAGCCATAAAGTCATAGAACTTTGTCACAAGCCATAAAGTCATAGAACTTTGTCACAAGCCATAAAGTCATAGGTCACTAGCCATAAAGTCATAGGTCACTAGCCATAAAGTCATAGAACTTTGTCACAAGCCATAAAGTCATAGAACTTTGTCACTAGCCATAAAGTCATAGAACTTTGTCACAAGCCATAAAGTCATAGGTCACTAGCCATAAAGTCATAGGTCACTAGCCATAAAGTCATAGAACTTTGTCACAAGCCATAAAGTCATAGGTCACTAGCCATAAAGTCATAGAACTTTGTCACAAGCCATAAAGTCATAGAACTTTGTCACTAGCCATAAAGTCATAGAACTTTGTCACTAGCCATAAAGTCATAGGTCACTAGCCATAAAGTCATAGGTCACTAGCCATAAAGTCATAGAACTTTGTCACAAGCCATAAAGTCATAGGTCACTAGCCATAAAGTCATAGAACTTTGTCACAAGCCATAAAGTCATAGAACTTTGTCACTAGCCATAAAGTCATAGAACTTTGTCACTAGCCATAAAGTCATAGGTCACTAGCCATAAAGTCATAGAACTTTGTCACTAGCCATAAAGTCATAGAACTTTGTCACAAGCCATAAAGTCATAGGTCACTAGCCATAAAGTCATAGAACTTTGTCACTAGCCATAAAGTCATAGGTCACTAGCCATAAAGTCATAGGTCACTAGCCATAAAGTCATAGAACTTTGTCACAAGTCATAGAACTTTGTCACTAGCCATAAAGTCATAGAACTTTGTCACTAGCCATAAAGTCATAGAACTTTGTCACTAGCCATAAAGTCATAGAACTTTGTCACTAGCCATAAAGTCATAGGTCACTAGCCATAAAGTCATAGAACTTTGTCACAAGTCATAGAACTTTGTCACTAGCCATAAAGTCATAGAACTTTGTCACTAGCCATAAAGTCATAGAACTTTGTCACTAGCCATAAAGTCATAGAACTTTGTCACTAGCCATAAAGTCATAGAACTTTGTCACTAGCCATAAAGTCAAAGAACTTTGTCACTAGCCATAAAGTCAAAGAACTTTGTCACTAGCCATAAAGTCATAGAACTTTGTCACTAGCCATAAAGTCATAGAACTTTGTCACTAGCCATAAAGTCATAGAACTTTGTCACTAGCCATAAAGTCATAGAACTTTGTCACTAGCCATAAAGTCATAGAACTTTGTCACTAGCCATAAAGTCATAGAACTTTGTCACTAGCCATAAAGTCATATAACTTTGTCACTAGCCATAAAGTCATAGAACTTTGTCACTAGCCATAAAGTCATAGAACTTTGTCACTAGCCATAAAGTCATAGAACTTTGTCACTAGCCATAAAGTCAAAGAACTTTGTCACTAGCCATAAAGTCATAGAACTTTGTCACTAGCCATAAAGTCATAGGTCACTAGCCATAAAGTCATAGAACTTTGTCACTAGCCATAAAGTCATAGAACTTTGTCACTAGCCATAAAGTCATAGAACTTTGTCACTAGCCATAAAGTCATAGAACTTTGTCACTAGCCATAAAGTCAAAGAACTTTGTCACTAGCCATAAAGTCAAAGAACTTTGTCACTAGCCATAAAGTCATAGAACTTTGTCACTAGCCATAAAGTCATAGAACTTTGTCACTAGCCATAAAGTCATAGAACTTTGTCACTAGCCATAAAGTCATAGAACTTTGTCACTAGCCATAAAGTCATAGAACTTTGTCACTAGCCATAAAGTCATAGAACTTTGTCACTAGCCATAAAGTCATAGAACTTTGTCACAAGCCATAAAGTCATAGAACTTTGTCACTAGCCATAAAGTCATAGAACTTTGTCACTAGCCATAAAGTCATAGAACTTTGTCACTAGCCATAAAGTCATAGAACTTTGTCACTAGCCATAAAGTCATAGAACTTTGTCACTAGCCATAAAGTCATAGAACTTTGTCACTAGCCATAAAGTCATAGAACTTTGTCACTAGCCATAAAGTCATAGAACTTTGTCACTAGCCATAAAGTCATAGAACTTTGTCACAAGCCATAAAGTCATAGAACTTTGTCACTAGCCATAAAGTCATAGAACTTTGTCACTAGCCATAAAGTCATAGAACTTTGTCACTAGCCATAAAGTCATAGAACTTTGTCACTAGCCATAAAGTCATAGAACTTTGTCACTAGCCATAAAGTCATAGAACTTTGTCAC
The DNA here is from genome assembly GCF_028476545.2 of Physella acuta. Classification (NCBI taxonomy): domain Eukaryota; kingdom Metazoa; phylum Mollusca; class Gastropoda; family Physidae; genus Physella; species Physella acuta. The sequence continues at coordinate 1,177,738 of NW_026731674.1, read as the reverse complement.
TAGCCATAAAGTCATAGAACTTTGTCACTAGCCATAAAGTCATAGAACTTTGTCACTAGCCATAAAGTCATAGAACTTTGTCACAAGCCATAAAGTCATAGAACTTTGTCACTAGCCATAAAGTCATAGAACTTTGTCACTAGCCATAAAGTCATATAACTTTGTCACTAGCCATAAAGTCATAGAACTTTGTCACTAGCCATAAAGTCATAGAACTTTGTCACTAGCCATAAAGTCA